>NC_034014.1:12188750-12286864 GCF_000346465.2 Prunus persica
GAAACTATCTTTATCGCGTAATGTGTTATGCTCCAAATGTAATGGGTGAGTGAAAGTACTAAATATGTAATTTTTAGCTTGATGCTATGATGAAGTTTAGACCTTGGTGGTTTATATGTGTAATTCTCACATTAGATGTTGATATTTTGTTGTCAATGGCAGTAAGGGGTCGAAATCTGGGGCTTCGTTGAAGTGTGCGGGCTGTCAAGGAACTGGTATGAAGGTCACAATCAGGCACCTTGGCCCCTCTATGATTCAACAGATGCAGCACGCTTGCAATGAGTGCAAAGGTACTGGAGAGACCATCAGTGACAAAGACCGATGCACGCAGTGCAAAGGAGAAAAGGTTGTTCAAGAGAAGAAGGTGTTGGAAGTCATTGTGGAGAAGGGTATGCAAAGTGGACAGAAGATCTCATTCCCTGGTGAAGCAGATGAAGCTGTATGTTGTGTTGTCATTAATTGTGATTTCGTAGTTGTTGTTGATTCTTATACGTAAATGTGGCGGTTGATTAATTTGACATCTCACTTTGGTGATTGCAGCCTGAGACAGTCACTGGTGATATAGTGTTTATCATTCATCAAAAAGAACATCCAAAGTTCAAGAGAAAGGGTGAGGACCTTTTTGTGGAGCACTCTCTGTCCCTCACCGAGGCTCTCTGTGGCTTCCAGTTCGTTTTGACCCATTTGGATGGCAGGCAGCTGCTTATCAAATCAAACCCTGGTGAAGTTGTCAAGCCTGGTTAGTAATGAGCATGAACTCACATGGTTTCGGGTTTTGCTATTGATTGTTGTTTCTCAGACATTTTATTAACCTTGTGATTGGTTTTGTTTGGTGGTACCAAAAATGCAGATTCGTTTAAGGCGATCAATGATGAAGGGATGCCCCTCTACCAAAGGCCATTCATGAAGGGGAAGCTGTACATTCATTTCAATGTGGACTTCCCAGAGTCTCTGAACCCAGAGCAGGTCAAGGCTTTGGAAGCTATTCTTCCATCAAAGCCAGGAGCATCTCAGCTTACAGATATGGAGGTGGATGAGTGTGAGGAGACAACTCTGCATGATGTGAACATGGAGGAGGAGATGAGGAGGAAGCAGCAGGCTCAGGCGGAGGCTTATGACGAGGACGATGACATGCCTGGTGGTGCTCAGAGGGTGCAGTGCGCACAGCAGTGATGATAGTTTCTAGAACCTGTAGAAGTTTTCTGAAGTGATGGGGGCTGAAGAACAACTGATGACTGAGTTAGGAGGGGGGGAGGGGCTTGGCTGTGATGATGGATGGCGGTCTAGCTAGTTGGAGTCTAGAATTTTGGAAAACTTTTATAATCAAATGCTATGTTATGATTTTGAACCTGTTATTCTTGAACTATTGATAAATGACCATCACTCTTACTACTCTTTAAGAAATCTTTTCTTTTCTGTGCCCCTTTGATCTTTTTTGTTTCATTATTATTTTTAAATGCTGAATTGAATGCTGTTGTGTAGCGAATATTAATTTCTGGTAATGACTTCTTTTTGGCTTTATGTACTTTTGCTGTCGGTAACTGAGGTGGTAATTGTATGTTCTTATTATAGTAATTGTTCTTTTGCTGATCTTCAGGATCTTGACAAACGAGAGCATTTTTCCTTTGCTTATTACCATAAATTGGTGCCGTCGAATGAGTACAAATTTCAAAATTTATATTGATCCAACGGTAATAAACCCTAAAGTGGTAATTTGATGGTGAGCAAAAGTGTCCTCGACAAGTAATGAGCTAGTTACTGACCAATAACAAATATGACGTGTGATAACAGTTTCACTAAAGATTTCTCAGTCCAAAGACCCTTGACTTTTCTCTTTTCTGAGCAGGATCTTTTGTTGGACATGGATATGCTTTTTTTATCTTCTCGTGTTTGTTTCTGGTCCACTGAAAGCTTTTTCTAAACATTTTTGTTCAATCAGAACTAACTCTTAAACATTAAGAAATTGATGAAATTGATTTTGTTAACAAAGTCCAGACCCTGTCTCTTTCTGGACCTTTTTCTTTTCCTAGAGAAGGATCTATTGGTGGGCATGGATATGCATTTTTTTTGGCCTCTTCTCTTTATTGATGTATGTGCGAGGAGTAACATAAGAGGCCAAATGTGATAATTTCCCGAACTTCATAGACCATTTGTGAAAATAACTGTATAAAATATGTAGGGTTCCATCATTTAGCCAATGGGACATTTTAAGAGACGCTGCCGTTTTCATGTGCACAACATCCAGATTGTGGACTCTTTGAGAAAACAGAGGATCAGTATCTGAGTCCAATTAGCCCAAATAGAACTTGAGAGTCGCTGAGAAAGGCAAAATGTTCACCAAATGTTTGGAGTGGGAGGAAAAAACTCTCCAAGAAACAATCAATTGGATTTCATAACATAGGAAATTTTCTCTATGAAATGATATTCAGTAAAAATACTAGTCATGTGGGCTTTCTATCTTTTTATGGAGATACCGAAGTACCTGCAGGATAGAAGTCTTTGGCTTATCCCCATATCTAACACACAACTTTGCCACAGCTAGAAGACTTTTAAGCTCCCTAGAATCATAACTATTACCTAGATCAGGATCTAGCATCTTGTGAATGGAGCTACAGAAGCGATACTCTCGGATCCATTGAACCAGATCAGCAGCCCTGTCATCTGATGACTGACCGGTGACGAGCTCCAGTATCAGCACCCCAAGCTGGAACATGATGTTACCGCATTCCTGACCCATGCAATCTGCCAAAAACAAAAAAGGGGAAGATGAGGATTACAATTAGTATTTAAAGGGATGATGGTAAAGGAAGTCAACCTTTAGCGCATGAGGTATGAGGTACTGTGACATAATTTTCACCAGAACTTTGAAGGCCAACGTCTGAAAGCTGTGATCAGGAAAGAAGGTCATTTGATGTTTGACAAAGATGACAGCATTAGCCTTTAGGACACCAAGTAGATCCAAATCTTCAGAAAATGACAAGATAAATGGAACCCTTACCTTTGCATTAAAGTTTTCATCTAGCATGATGCTACTTGAGCTAATGGAGACATGATACATTGGAGGTTCATTGAAGAGAAGCAAATATTCCTGCATTGAAGTTTCAGTACAGTGTAAGCTAAACTCATATGGCCATACCTATACATAATCGATGCAAAGGAACCAAAGAGCTTCAAAGTTCTGCTTGGATTGGATGCAATAAAAGAACCAGCAGATTAAATCCAGTTCAAACAGTATCCTGCTATAGATGTGGAAAATGATACTGCGAGTGCCTAACGATTAAACATAAAAATTAAATAGATAAAATTTTCAACACTAATTTAATATTTGCAAATCATCTTAATAAAACGTGATTTAAGGTGTACAAATTGTTTGTACTGCTAGTTAAGATGATTATGTCTTGCTTCTAAAACATACCAATGCAGCTACCACACCAATGACTATTTGTAGCCTTGTCTTCCAGTCCAAGGGAGTTCTAATGGGATCTGACAACAATAATGTGAAAATCAAATTTTTGCACTGATTTTCTGATACATGCATACACAAACTTCTGTTCAGAATGTTACCAGTAAGATGCTCCTTCAAGCTCCCTCTTTCTATGTTGTCAAAAACTAGCAACCTGAAACAAAAGAAAACGAAAAAAGTAAATAAAAAAATCAAAGGAACAGATCTATAGAAAAAACACAGAGCAACTAATAATTTGTCAGACAACAGCTAAGGTATATAATTATTCATACATTGCAGAGACCATGGACAGAATGAGCTATATCAAAATTATCCTTGGTAATAGACCTAAGTTTGAAGGAATGTCAAAGTTTTTCCTCAAAGGTTTATTATGAGTTTTACGTTACATATAGATTTCAGGAAATTAACAAGAATTTCAAAACCACTGAGAAGAATCAATGAAACAAAGCATCATGTCATGAGCCCATTCAACAGAAACCACACTTAAGCAATGCTGAAAACTAAAAGCTTTTCAAATCGAATATTTTTTTCATAGGAAACATCATTAAAAGAGAAAGAAATATTACAACAAAATGGACAAGATACTGGAGCAAAGAACTAAAGAATCCTAATAAGACAGCTACCTACACCAGTAACAACCTTAAATACACAAAAAGCCAGCAAAGTAGAGAAGACACTAATAAACAGCTGCATTCCAATCTGAAAAAATAGCAGAGAAATATTATCCCAAAAATTTAAAGAGATTGAAGCCCATGGAGATGCCCGACAGTGAACCATCTACCACAGATAATCCATCTCCTCACCCCTAACATTCTCAAATATCCTTCTACTCTTCTCCGTCTAAATTATCCAAAACAATAGCCATCACCACACATATTCACAGAACCATACCCTTATTTCTTCCACCAAAAAACATATGGCCCTTGCAAATATTGTCACACACTCAGCTCGAATGATCACATAGCCTACCTGGCAGTCTTAAACAAAGGGTTATGCTACCAGACATGCAAAAACAAATGGTTGACACTCTCTGCTCCATCTTTGCACATCACACTCCAGTGAGGGAAAAGATATAAAGAAGGTCTTCTCCTCTGAACCATGTCACAAGTGTTAACCCCCCTGATGAGTAAATTCCATGCTAACACCAGTATCTTAGAAGGCACTTTTGCCCTCCAAATTGCAACAGAGGATAAGGACAAAGAAAAAGGTTTCCCATCATTGTCTCAAGTAGGATTTACCAGAAAAATCCCCTGATGTTTCCAACATCCACTTCCTCCTATCAGCCCTTAGTGAAACCAGCACTACACACTCTCTAACAGGGTTGATAAGGACAACAGCTCCCTAAGTTCCAGATCATTCAAATTCCCACAAAATCAAATTCCAACTACAAGAAGGATAAATTAACACATGCTCTAGCAATGCAAAAATGATAGAACTGTGATAATTTATTGAGTCATAATGCGTTTTCCCCCACCCGATTCTCTTCGCAAAGCCTATATTATTCACTACAGAATAAAAAGCTCGAACACAGCTTCAATAACAACCTAGTGTAGTCTGAATTCAATACAAGCTGAAATACAGCATCTGATGAAACAAACACACCACCATAAGATCATGTTGAATGAAGCTGAAATACACATGTTATGGGTAATCAAAAGCAGGGTATATATATATATATATATATATATATATATATATATAAGTACTAAAATTGAGAGTGATTGCTATGCAGTTATCAAATATTTGTGAAAATAGTTTAACCATATAAGTATAAACTGAAAGAAAACTATGCCAGTTGTAAGTAGATACATTATGCCACAAACCTGCAATGTTGCACTGAAATTCCTATAGCCAATTTCACACCTTTATGATTATACAGAACATAACTTATCTCATTTAAGATCAAATTACACGCTATTAAAATGAGGGTCGGGTATCCAAGGTGGAATTTACCACTAGGGATGCCCATCAATTTCCCAGCCTCTTTCCATTTATGGAGAGGGCAAAGCACCCCAACCTCTAGATTTACTGTGGCATATATCCAAGCCATGATAAAAACACATATTTTCCTCTGTTCCCAAATAATGGCCTGTTTGTATGGACAGGTAGGTGGAAATTAAAGAAAGAAAGTGACAGAGTGAAAAAAGGGGATCAGACCGTCTATGTCCAGTAGAGAACCCCTTGAGAGCAAGAAGGTGGCGATGATGCAAGCGCCCCAAGAGTTGCACTTCTCTGTAGAAGGCATCTTTTCCTTGATCGTAATCTCTCATTTCTTTTATCAATACAACCCCACCATCTTGAAATCTGGCCTTGTAAGCAGCTATATGAGAAGTGGTATACATGATACTCTGAAAACCATCTGTTGCTCTCTTTATATCCTTGTATGGAAAACGCTTCATAAATAATACCCTGCCTGAAAATGAGAACATATAACAGGTGAGTAAAATCATTTCCTTATAACCTCTGAGTACAAATTTATTTAAACTCATGTAGTTGGAAAACAAATTGCATCCAATTTCTGTTTCTAACTGACTAAGATATCATGGTCATATTAGAAAAAACTAAAGTTAAATAATTGCCTCATAGTAATTACTTTAAGAGTTGTATGTGAGGAAAACTAGGAATAAATTGTAACTATGGTTTCTCATGCATGTGGGTTTGGTGGGGAGTGAAACATCAAGTGTGCAGGTTTCATTCTTCAAAGAGAGCACCTCATGCAAATATGGATCAAAATCCCTGGTTAACCCCAAAGTTACGGAATCATTTAGTATTAATTTTGCAACATAAAACCATATGCAACTTAACAGTAATTGTTTTTTCCAGACTCAGTCACATTAAACATTCCAAAGACTTGGTCTGTGATCATCAAATAACACAAAAGATAAAATTACGATGAAGATCAACTGAAATACTACAGTAAGAATACTTGACTAGACATTAATTTGCTTACAAACATAACTTATAAAAGCTGAGCATGAGTCAAGCTTGCCTTGTATATTTTTACAAGCTTTTCACCAGATCTCTAACGTGGTTAACTAATACATATAAAAATAAATAAATAAGGCTCTGACCAAGCTGAAATTTGAATTTTGAAGAGAACTTTGGCTCAATTGAAGAGCCAAATTATCTAATAAAAGCACATAAATGAAAATTTTGAAACCGTAGTGCCTACTATTTAGATATGCGTAGCAGCAAAAGTATACTTGGTTAATGTCATTGCATAAAATATACCATCAAATACTAACTTAGATAACCAACGAAATGCAAGTGTGTTTTCTTGTGTAGGCTCACTTTACACAAACTCTTGTCGTCAAATTACTATGAGACTGCTAAATTGATAAAACACATTTTTAGAATATTTTACTTGAATAGCATAGGTGGTGGATTCAAATAATTTCCATTGTCCATGTATAACATGAATATACACTTTTCTAGCTAGAAAAAAGGTAAAAAGCAGTGGTTAACTAGATAAAATTATGTTAAAAGGCATCATAGATTATGATCTGTCCTTGATAAATCCATGAATTTCTCCACAAAAATAAAGTTTTATTATAGAAAAAAATGATATTTTCATATAATTAGTATGCCTTGTGTGTCTTGAAATTTTAGTTAAAATAATGAGAAAATAATAAATCTGAAAATGACAGCTAATGTATCCGGTATATGATATATTAAAATAGAAGCACTCGCATTCCTTATAGTCTCCCATTTGTTTATCATCCCATGACATCATATAAAACCAGCAATCAAATTAGGAAAAGAATGACTGGTGAACACTGTTTTAAGAAATCACTGATGAATATTATTTTATAAGAAATCACTGATGAAGATTGCCTCTCATAAGTCAAACTTCGTGCAAGTTTATATTGACCACAGTGGAAAAGAAAAAAGAGGACTCCATCCTACATTATATCACAACCAAACCAAGAAAACATAATAAAATCTGCTTCTAAAATCCTTGCTTAGTTGGCCAATTTTATTTTTTTTTTCAGATAAAAAAAAAGGCCAATTTTAAGAGAGAATCAATTTTGACACTGCTGACCTACAAAATTATTAGAATCGACCAGTGCTAATGACTAAATTCAGTACAATCTCAAATTTCAGATTCAAAGCTGGCTTCATCCATCAGAATGAATCACAAAACACTCCTTTAGACCAAAAACAGAGTAATAGCTAAAAGCTCCAAGACAATTCAACCAACATCAGCAAAAACCAAAACAAACCCAGGTAGAATTCAGCAAGTTAAAGTCCAAATTCCATCAAATTACATTCAATCACACTAAATTAAGAAACTCCACATTGCTCACAAACCAAAGGAAAAAGCACTAAAAATTCATGGTAAAGAAGTTCAAATACATGAGCAAAAGGTGAAAATTAAAGTACCAGACCGAGATCGGCGAAGCCACGCGAGAAGACGAGGCCGGAGCTTGCGGATCAAGCGGTGGTCCATTTTGGTTAGTTGGAGTGTGGGATCCAAGAAGGAGTTGAAGTAGAAGAACAGAGACGCTGTAAATTTCCATTTTCCTGCTTTATTTATCTCTTTTATAAAGAGAAAAAGGTGGAGGGACGGATTCTGTTTTACCTTCTTGAACCTCCTGTGTCCCTTAATAATAATAGAAAAACAGATCCTACAGTTAAAAGAAGAATGAAGGGCATGCCCCGCTGTACAGTGTATTTGGCAGCATATTGGTGTGTGTGTTTGACTCTATGGGGTGTGTCGGGGGGACTGGTAAGACCTGACAGACACATTTGGTTGACTATTCATTCCCATTTGGATTTGGGGTTAATTTTTCTTTGGTCGTCGCATGTATTAAGTGCATTGCCATTTGTTACGTTAGACTCAATTTTAAATCACTAATAGGACGTTGGTTGGCTTGGCTTAGATATTTGATATGTTCTCTTAAGTAATCTTGAATTTAAGCTTTCATGGTACTTATGTGTGTAAGTTTTTCGTTTTATCCTTCTTAATTTTGGTAATATATCCAACAATTATGATTTGAAGACGGATCAATCGGGTAACCCAATTTAACATAGCAAAACCATTTCAAATATAGTAGTGTACTAGTTTTTTGTTGTCAGAATCTGGATATTCATTAAAATAAAACTGGCCAAAGCCAACATAGAAACAGAACAAAGAAGTTCAGCCATAAGAGGGACAACGAAATTAAAATACAATCCAAACTACCAGACTAAGAAGGAGGGGACAGAGGAAAGATGTTGCTACGTCAACTAACCAAACTTCAATAGGACCTCTCAGCCTTCATGAAATTAACAGTTACATGGGGGACACGGTAGGCCATCTTTATCCAAGATAAAAGTGAGGGAGGATGGGGGCCTTGAAGGAAATATTAAAAACGTAGTTTTATTAAGCCACAGAGGTGAGATACATTTAATCTCTAAGCAACAAAATGGAGGATTGAATCTTTGAGCTTAAACAAAAACTAACCCCAATTATCTTTTTGGCTTAGTCTATATTGTTCCATTCTAGACATTCTAGACCTAGCGACAAAAGGAGATAAGGTTTTACCCTTGAAGCACTAGAGGGAACACAACGCTTCAACCTGGCAAAGGGCACACAAAGCTTCCACGAGACAACTGTGGTATCTTAGCTCAATAACTAATTTACACTATTACAACTTAAGAGATCTTGATTGACATGAAAGTAAAAATTCCGTTTAAGTTCTCTTAGTTGATCGTTTTCAGTGAATTCATTCTCTATTAAATGCCCATACACTTATCTTAGTGTCTCAACACGAATTATTTGAGACAAGTCTTCCTCCTGATTGAGCAAATATAATGTATGTTGGTCTTCGCGGATTGTCAATGCCCAATTGACTATCCTATGACTAAGAACTCTTTAGGTTGTGAGCTTTACAGAGAAACGTCTCATGGACTTAATATCTTTATCACTTCATATGTATCATGAACCATGAACTTGTTGGTTAAATAGGTAATATTAAGACTATTACTTAGGGGTGGGCACAGTCCAGTTCTCACCCCAAATCGGGACCGAAACTTGCACTATTTGTTTAGTTTGATTTTGATGAAAAAATATTCGACCCAGTGCGGTCCGATTTGCCCATAAGCCGGTACAATTTCCCATTTTTCTAGTTTTGGACCAGAATCTTTTCTTTTTTTTTTTTGAAATTTTGAAATCTTTTTTTTACAAAACCAACAAAATATTAATTTTTTGGGATTAAAAATTCACAAATGGCCCAAATTTATGCAAAGGGAGGTGATTGGGCCTAGAAAAAAGAGGTGATTTGGTGCTAGGTGTAGAGGGCTTTTTCTTCCGGCAGCTGTAAATGGGCTGGGCTGCCGTAAATGACAGATTGATGAAATTGTCCCCTGTGTCTGAGTTCGAAAATAAAGCCTCAAAAATGCTTCGAAAAGGCAGTAGAGCCTTAGGAAATATCTTGGTTACCGTCACCAACTAAAATAACAGCAGCTTATAGATGATTTCTTAATGCTTATAGATAAATTTTTCTAGCTTGGCATGAGAGGCTTGTGGCATGGAAGCAAAATCGACATGACTTAGCACTGAAGAGAAAATTATGCTTTCTTGGGGAAAAAGGGAGTGTTAAGGTAAGAAAGGAAAGTTTGCAAGAAGATTTGGCTGAGAAGAGAGAAAGAAAGAACAATGTTCTTCCGACAGCTTGACAGAGATTCTGAAAGTAGTCTGCCAGAAGAGGAAAATGGATAATAAGGGTGAATAATGCACTAAATTGCTGGGTTTTGCAAGCAAGAGAGGAAGCTTGCTCTCTGGATGTGGGTTGATTTCGTTGGGTAGAAGAGGCCTTATTTTATAGCTGCTGGAAACCATCCTTTCCCAAGAAACCATCCTTTCCCAAGAAACCCTAATGGTTTCTACCCAATTAGGCCAAGCTTTTCCCTTCCTTTCTCCTCTCCTCCCTTGACTTTTCCTATCTTGGTGAAATTTCCTCTGCCCATTTGCACAAAATCAGGGATTTTTGGGAGCTCAATGCCCCTTTCTCGCAGCTGTTTCAGTGGGAGACTCTCATTCTCAGGTATTTTTCTTATTCTTTCCTTCCTTCTTCCATGGCTAGATTTGATGAAGGAAAGCAAATGGATGTACAGGCTGGTTCGAAGGGTGTTTCTCCTCCTAGCAGCTTGCGCGTTAATATCCCTTGGTTCCTTGAATGCTTTTGCTTGAAACTTGCTCCCCCCATGTGCTGGAACCTCCCAGCAGCTTTGTTCAATGAACCTTCAGACCTGCCCTTCGTGGCTTTTGTTTTTCAGCCAGGTGCTGAGGCCTTTGTAGCTCATTATGGTAGTTGTATGGGCCAAGGTGGTTCATTAAGTAAGTGGGCTATTTTTATTAAACGTTGGGCTTTTTGGTTGAGTCAATAGGCTATTTTGATTGGGCTATTTTTTTCTCTTTTGTGCTCACCCACATGAAACGGGCATGAGTCCCGAGGCTCCCAAGCAACTCGAGACTTCCATTTCTCTGCCCATCAATGGGCCTCATGTCGATTTATTAACATCCATACCACAACCTACTCAAGCAAGCCCCGGGTATTCGAGTGGCTTGGGCCCACTTAGGCTTGTAGTGTGGTTGGTGTGCAATAATGATTTCTTGCTTGGCATGACATGTCGCTTGACATGCTTTTAATTATGATGCTTGACGAGATAATTAGCATGGATTTGCAGAGTTAATGCATTTTTTTAATCTTAATCTCAATTCCTAGCATGACGGATTATTTATTTGGCTTGGCACATGGAGTGTGACTCGTGCATGGCGGACTTTTGCGTGCTCCAAATTGGGTCTTTTCTCAATGATGTGTCGTATTGGGCCGGGAATTTATTCGGGCCCAATCGTAGATTTTTTGGGCCTCAACACTAGGCTTGGGGAAAGATTAGTTATGGGTTTAGAAATTTAGCATTGAGATTAAATATTTTATTAAAAATTAAAAACTACACAGTCGGTTTGTTTCAGTTTGAGTTTTTCACTACAGGAACCAAAACGTTTGGGTATGATTTTGGTCAACCCAGTTTTTTCGCTTTTTTCTACCCAATTTGGCTCGATTTTTTGATTTGAATGATTCCTACTATTATTCAAAATAACATCATGCCCTTGCAATTAATTATGTGAAATATCCTTAGAGTTTACATCTCATGATTGACTCTATGATATATTTCTAACAAGCCTCTTGACACAAACTTCATTGCTTATTCTTGGCTTAGCTAGCGCTGCCAAGTAGTCAGCTGGTTGATTGGTCGTGCGACAAATTCAAGACTAAGAGTAGGTTTGGAAATTCGCTTGAAGCTCCCTTATGTAGCTCATTCTAGACTCACCATTTTACCTCCCCTTTCATAACTAAATTTGCACCCATTGAGGCAGGCTACACATTTTGCCATAGTTGTCGATTCTGCCTCCACCAAGAGAGATTTCCCCACCAAATACTTCCCATGGTAGTCGCCGACTACAACCTTAACCCTCGTTTTTCTTAAAATCGAGTCCTAAGCTGCATCCATGATAATCTTCATAAAAGGCTTGAAAGAGGGAGACCAGTCTTGCACTTGAACTTTACTGTGAGGCATAGCTAGAAACTGAGGGTGCGCACATCCTATACCATTAGAGTCGAACATCCCAGATAATGAATGTAACACCCCAACCCAATTTTAACAATTTATTTAATCTATTTAATTTATTTAATTATGAAATTATAATTTTGCCCTCAGAGTAATGTCATGATAGTCACTTTTCAATATGTAAGGATTTGGAATTTGAGTGGCACCATTGCCTAAAGTGCGTTGATAAGACTTCATAGACACATAGTGGACCTAAATCAGAGTTTTAACAAAGATGTTACAGGTAACGGAAGTGCAGTGGCACAACCGTAAATATTTCGAAGTTAGATTTTCAAAAACCATCTAGCCCCCTCTCTCTCTCCATCGCGTAGCCATGTTTTTACGATGTTGATTCCGTCTTCGTCCGGCCACCGTTTCTGACAAAACGACTTGCAAAATATTCGTCTCTTCCTCCTTTACACGTCCATACCTTTTTCCACATGATTTTCAACTGGAACCGAGCCGAAAACCCCGTTCTTCGCCAGAATTGTTCGTGCTATTTCTAGCGATTTCGGCTGCCAAAATTGTCAAACCAGGTATGAAACTTCATCTACTCTTCGTACTCTACCCGTTTATGTGCTTGGTTTGGGTTAATTTTGAGGTTTTACAGATCGATTCTTAAACCCATTTTTGGTCGAATGTTCGGTTTTGATTCGGCTAGTTCCGATAAGTTTTTGGCCTTGGTCTAGAACAAAAGTTGCTTCCCTAGTTGTCCTGATCACGAAAGTATAGGTATTTTCAGGCGTTTTGAGAATTTTCCGGTCGCCGGAGTTTTCTTAAGACACCCACGCACTGTCGGCGAGTATGGCGGCACGTGGGCCATGCGGTGGTGCCCCATTTTATCCTAAAATGTTCCTCATGTCGTCCCAAGCACGATGGAATGCTCGGATTCGAATTTGGTTATGGTTTGGCTTTCGAACGGATTTACGCATATTAGGCGATATCCGAGTTCGATATGTTCAGACCATTGGATCGGCTCCATTTTCAAGTATATTGATCTAGGTACCTCTAAGATTGTGTAGGAACTCACGAATCAAGAATTGGGGTCCTGAATACTCCGAATCAATTATTCAAAGATTACGTAAAATGGTGACTGTCCGATCGTACGATCGAGAGCGATCCGATCTCTCGATCTGGACTAAACTTGCAGGACGTATTTAGTAAACTTTATTGAACCTGTAGAAACTTTCGAATCGAAAATCGGAGGTCGTGGGCCTAGTTGACCAAGAAATGAGAAGTTTGATCGACAATTGACCATGGGTCTTTTGAGACCGTCTCATCCTTTGTGGAGGTACTTGAATAGCTTTAGGATCTTTCCAAGGTTGTGTGTAAACGTTTAGTTTCTAGGAATTATGGGTTTGGATGATTTTATTCAAACTAGTGAATTTTTGGGATGTGATACATGATTATAGGAATATCGGGAATGCTTATTATTATTAATGCTATTAATATTATTTACAAAGGATTATGGTGACTTTGTGTATGATATGGTGTTTTGGATTTTATTATTTTGTCTTATGGGATTTTCAGAAGTTGTATATTTCCTAAGTATATGAATGGTGTTTTGAATATTAATAAAAATCGAATGGGCTTATTTGTTTTGGAACTTGGATTTTGAGAATATTATCTTTATTATATATTAGTTATGAAAGTGGATTTTGGATCTTGGCGATAGCACGCCATCTCATGTACACCCCCCCTCCTCCCTTGGATACTGATGCTGGAAATGATGGATAATGGATACTTGAAAACTATGGTTATGGTTTGGATACGATTGGAATCCGGGCACCCTTGACGGGGTATTTCATAGACCCTTAAAGGGGTAGTCTGCGCGTATAGGACTTGTCACAGATGCACGAGTATTGAGGATTCTGCTGTGCGTGTTGAGAGCCAAGTCCCCAAGTTGGACAGCTCGTCCCTGGCCACATGGTTGTTGAGGATTTCTCCGTGTGATTCAGCCTAACAATCCCTGGTTGGATTGTTTCCCATCCCTGGTACTTGGATACTTGGATATAGATACTCGAATATGGATACTTGGATATATCGAAACCCGAGCACCCTTGGCAAGGTGTTTCGTAGACCGTTAGAGGGGTAGTTTGCCTCGTAAAACTTGTCATAGACGCACGAGTATTGAGGATTCTGCTGTGCATGCTGGAAGCCCAATTCCTCGGTTGGAAGGCTTGTCCCTGGCCACATGGTTTTTGAGGATTCCTCCATGTGGTCTAATCAAACGATCCATGGATTAGATTGTTTTCCCCTGGATACATGATGATGGTGTGAGGTGTGTGTATACATACATACATACTATATATATTTGGATTCGTTTTTGGGTTGAGATTCTTGAACTTGTGCTTTGTGAGTACTTTGCACAAGTTTGAACATCTAATTTATAGTCTGGAAAGTGTTGTTCGGCAACGTACGCCTTGGATAGGGTATGGTTACGGGAAAGAACTACTAAAATGAAAGGAACTCATAAAGTGTTCAGTGTGTACCTTGTCAAATTTGAGATTGTAAATGAATCTAAATTTAATTGTTGGTATTGTTATTTGGTTCGTGATTATTGATCGAAGAACTATGTGTGGGTTGATCCCTCAGTAAGGGTACGTAGGTAGCCTGGGATCTCACCCAGGTGCAACTGCAAGATAAACTATATTTTTAGACTTTAATTTGGTCATTGGGATTAAGTCCTATTTATTAAATTTGTTAAGTTTAGTTTTGAAATTATTGGTGGCCTGAAACCCCGATTGAAACTTAGGCGAGATTAAATGCTTGTTTATAGTCTAATCTTTACTAAAGGGAGGTGGTTAAAATGTGTTTGTGGTTGTGACAGGGCTGAAACTTGTTTTAGATTGATGAATGAATGTGGATTGAGTCTTTACAGCTACTTATGACTATGCCTGGAAGGTAGACTGTGCATGCTGAAGTTTAGGAATTTTAAACTGTGTTTTGACATGTTGAAAATTTTGATTAAGTCCGTTTCTCAGGGGAGACTCTGCCGAAATTTCGATAGAAGTCTCGATCCTTTTTTTCTTTGTTTTTAGGGGATGAGGATGTTTGAAATTAGTAAGTGGGCTCGAAATCGATTGGATCACGTCAAACTTTGATTAACAAACCATTCCAATATTGTAATTATAATATTCATAGCAATAAATAACTAAATAAATAAAGAAAGAAATAAGTGAATAATTAATAAACACATAATCATCACCCCTAGAGATTCCATCAGTTCCAATAATGAATAATCTCCAAACATCGAAATAACATTCAAGTATACTATCAATTACTATTATACACTTATCTAAACCTACTGTGCAAGTTTGGTCCAAATCGAAAGGTCAGATCGCTCACAATCGAACAATTCGACTGCTATCGTAAAACGTAAACTTAAACTTATTGAATCGGAACATCCGCGATTCACGATTCACGAATTTCTGCACAATCCTAAGAATGCCTAGATCAACATATATTGAATTGGAGTTGATCCAACTGTCCGAACCTGTCAAACTCGGATGACGCCTAATATGCGATATCCAATTGACGATCAAACGATAGCCAAATTCATATCCAAGCATAACGTCGTGCGGGGGCGACATGAGGATGATTTTAGGACTCAAGGACAGGCCGAAAAGTGGTCCACACGCCGCCACATGCACCGGCAGTGCGTGGGTGTGTAAAGCGATTTCGGAGATCGGGAAAATCTTCAAATCACCGGTCAAAATTTATACCTACATGATCACCACATATAGTGGAGCAACTTTTGTTCTTGGACCTACCCCAAAAAGTCGACGGAAGTGGCCGAAATCAAAGGCCAAAACCGGCCAAAACTTCTATCGCTTAATTACCCACAAAAACTCAGATATTTCTCCTAAATACCACAACTATCAGCTAGAACACATTTAAAGGATAGAAAAGCATACCAAATTCGAAGAAAATGGTGGCTGGAGGTGTCCGAACGAGCTCCGTGAAATTCCATAAAAAACTATCCAAACCGCCCTGTTTCGTGGTGGTTTCCAGCGACCATGACTGCGTACCAAGGCTGGGATGGGCTGGAACTGGAAGAGGGAAGTGAGGTAGTTTGTTTGGGACTGGTCTTGCTTGAAACGGTTGCCAGAGTTCGTAGAAATCAAGGTCTGAAGTTGGTTGGTCGTGTCCTCCAAGGGAAGAAAATATGGGTTTTTAAAAAACTGAACTTCGAAATAATTACGGTTATGCTACTGAGCTTCCGTAGATTATAACTTCTTCGTTACAACTTCGATTTGAGCCTTCTACGTGTCTGAGGACTCATCTCGATGTGCTCTACGCAACGGTCTAATTAAAATGTCCAAATTCCTTCCTAAACTTAAAATAACCTTTTTGCCCCTTTTATATTAAATAATATTTTAATCTTCAAAAACCTTAATTAATTCAAATCATTTTATTTTATTGTTTATTTCAATTTAGTTTCTCATTTAAATTTATTTCCTCTTATTTTAATTATTTTATTTTTCTTTCAGGCCGGGATGTTACAGTTTCGCCAAAATCTTCCTTGACCAAAACTCAACTCTTAAATCATTTAAATATTCCAAGGGTAAAATTGTCTTTTTCTTGAATAATTTAATATTCAACTAATAATTTAGTACCGGGTTGTTACATCTCAAGTTGTACCATACTTGGAAAATCTTAAAAGATTACCCAAGTGGAATGATATAAATGAGCCTCCCACACAACGTTCGTTTGGAGCTAGTGCAAGTATGGTGAATTTGGATAATGACACAAACGATATCGCCCTGTCTAATCCACGACCATTCTTGCCTAGTCCAAGGCCTGAGGGGCAATATAAACAAAGGGCTACCAAAAAAATGGGAAGATGGCTAACCCTTCTCAACAAATGAGGGATAAGTACTTGAAATCATTGGTTGAGCAAGACATTACTTTCGATTAGGATAGGAGATAGAGGCTCAACATATTGGACAAGTTTGTCCAAGATCAAGCTGATGCTGATGCTTATGCCTATCAGAAGCAACAAGATAAGGAAGCAAAAAAAAATGTCCATGGATGTATCCATATTTACTCTAAGAAAGCATAAGTATTGGGGGGATAAACAAGATAAAATTATGCAAGAATATGCACAGGGTCAACAGTTTGTCATTAATCATGAAGGCAACTCAGGGGACTATTATCCAAGCCCCCATGATAGTGGTTATTAGTTTATTCCTATTGGGTTTCATGTACGGTGAATTTGAAGTATGGCGTTTTTCTTTTGGAATTATGCTGCGTGTTTCTTTTATGTTATGTGTTTTCTTTTAGAATAAAATAATTTTTGTGGAATTTTAATTTTTTAGGTCAAATTGTTCAAAAAATTCAATTATGAAGTTATTTAAAAAGATTAAATGAAGAAAAGTTATCCATAAATAAATAATAATAAAAAAGACTTAAACCATTCTTAAACAATTTATTAAAATCGCTAAATTAAAATATGAGTCCAAAGAGTTAGGAGAAAAAACAACTTGATTCCAGGCAAAACCTAAATAATTACTTTTTGGAGGGGGAGGATTTGAGTGTAGCCCTAAATGAATTAGAAAAGGCCTTAGAGAATAGAGAAATCAAACCAAAGACTTCAGAAGGTGAGTAAATATTCTTAACCACTTATAGATGTTGTTGGATTTTAATCTCACTATTCCAGGTTTCAACTGTGCATGCCTTCAAAATGGGTAAAGAACAAGTGGACCTTGACACATGTGGGTCTAATTTATTCCATGCTTTGTCTATTCCAAATAAAGTCACTGGCTCACATAAACTCCACTTAACCACGTTTCTTCCTCTTCTTATTCTGTTCGACACCTAATCCAGACTCTCTCTTTCGTTTCCACGAAATATTTTTGTTTGCTGCTCCTACTTGCATTTTCTTTTCTCTGAAATAAAAAAACGAAAGCAAAGGGATAAACCCAAGAGGAGGCGAATCATGACCATGATTGTTCACTTGAAGCTCAACTTCATTGTGCTTTGCTTCTCCACCTTGTTCCTGCTTCTACCATTCACTCAGTCTACGGATGTCAAATATTGTAGTCAGTTTCCGTTTAACTTTAATGGCCTCCTAAATGTGTTTTGTATTTGTTCTCTTTCCTTTTTCTTCTTTTACATATCTGAGAACAACCCAATTTGACTGTGATTGGTTGCTTAAAAATTGTGGGTAAATGGGAAGATACTAGACTACTGGATCCCAGTTGTTTAATTTGGTTTAAGCTCCTGAAATATGATCAACCATAAAAGTTTCTCATAATTTCGATCTTTAATGTACGAATCCTTGAGGAAGCTATTTGTCTATATCATTTTGATCAATTACGATTATAATTCATTCACAGGAAGGTTTTGTTTTGTTTTGTTTTTTTGTTTTTTTGGGGTGGGTGTATTTTATTTTTCAACTTTAATTTGTATTTGTCAAATTTCAGGTCAGACAGATGAATATGCTGTGAAGGTCCAGGGAGTCGAGATATTGCCTGACCCAGTGGTGAGAGGCAAGCCAGCTACCTTTAACATCTCGGCCTCAACAGGTATAACTTTTCAGCTTTCAGTGTTCGCATGTCTTATCTTCTTAGACCTTGTTTGATGAATCTGCTCATTGTTGGCTGGATAACGAATACCCATGACCTACTTTATTTTCTCAGCTTGCTTTTGGTTTTATATATACCATTTAGTAGGGACCATGCTTATGTATAGAACCAAGTACATTAACAGCCAGCTTTTGTCTCATCAAAATAGATTACTCTTGTTAACAATCAAGGACAAACATTGAAATCCGGTTTTCCATTTTGAAGCCTTCCTTGACTTTTTTCCAATCCAGATTTGTTTTTGCAGTATCCGATGTTTAATCTAGTTTATTAAAGATGACCTTTCTATGTTGTCGTGAGTGTAGGCTGCTAATGATTGTTTGTAACACAAATTAACTTCAATTTAGTGCAGAACATTAGGACAGGTTTGAGGAAAAATATACGTACTAGGACAGATTTGAGTGAACATAATGTACTGGTACTCGATTATGTTAACCACTGTATTGTTCGGTACCCCATTGAGATGCAATACACAGACTTTCACTCTTCCTTTCTTTAAAATTTTCTTTTATCCCATGTAAGTGATCTAACAAATCATCCAGCAAACATAAAAATTCTTGTCGACCACCATATTATCAACTCACATCCTCAGTGAATACTTCCTTTTGGGAGTAGGGCTTGTGGACTAATACTCGTTCTCTAAAGAAGTCCTTGGCCAACAATTCCCATCATGTCAACACAGTTACTTATGCCCCTTGGGACTCATGCAGTAATGAGGTCTATTAGGTAAGATATACCCCAGAAACAGATCAATTTGGTACCACATGTCCCTCATAGCTAGTAACCTGTCTGGCTGATCACTGGGAAATACATCTTGGTACTCTTCCAGGCTCTGACCACATAGAGAATCTTAGCAATAAGCACCTGCTCTTTCCTAATGAGCACAATTCTCGTTTGCCACACCATCAGAAAGCACCTTATATACAGAATACTTACAGTAATTAGGCAAATTGGTCAGAGAGACCCTTTGAGGGGGAGGATAACAGAAAGGCTATTTTTGAGTGCCTTGAGGATATAAATCACCAAGGCTTGATTGTTTTTCTATGGATGAATTGCTTGGACATTTTGGAGGATTTGATAAGGCGTTTGAGAAGTTTTACAGAGTGGTCAACGTGATAACCAATTGATGTAGTACAGCCCGTAGGTGTTAAGATTAAGCACTTAAACAATAAAACAGAGAAGAATATAAGAGACCGAGGAGAAGAAATAGAGATCGAAAAGACGAGATAAAGGACAGAAACAGTAGAACAAAGAAGAATATCAGAGACCGAGGAGAAGAAATAGAGATAGAAGGGACGAAATCAGAGAGTTCTCGGAAATGGTTTACTCAACATTCAAAAATCTATTTTAAAGAACTACATGGGGGTATTTATAGCAAACTAAAACCTAGACATAACAGGAGAAAAAACCCTTGCTTAAACAGAAATTCTAACCCCAATACAATAGGAAACTTAAAACTAGAAATCTGGAAATCTGGAAAAGTAGAAATCCTGCTAGAATTTGGAAAACTAGAGAATCTAGGAAACTAACAAATACATTGGGAAACTAATAAATTTAGGTCCTACACGTCCTGCATCACCAATTCAGCATTCATATTCCTAATTCCACAGAAACTGGACTCTTTGAAGCTTGGTGATTACAGGCCCATTAGTTTGGTTTCAAGTTAACTAAGGGGCTGTCTTTTTGATTGAGGGAGCTCTTGGAGGGGCATTCATTAGAGGTGGATTAGGGCTTCCCATCAGAGCCTATAATAGACCATTCTTCATTCTTCGTGAGGATGGGATTGCTGTCTAAAGAGATTATAGGTATAACAACCATAACCATCCCGCCAGACTTGCAAAATACAAACCTACTGTTTCTCCAAATGACAACTGCAGTGCTCATTGATGCGTCTCTGATGGAGAATAGGTTTCCAACTGGCAGCTGATTTTGACCTAGGTTCATGAATTTCCTCTCCTGCAGCCATCTGTCTTGGCTTTCATTTATATGATGGCCATAAAAGAATATTTGTCAAGTCTTGAGCAACATTTTGCAAAGATGACTTCAAAATATGTATTGTTTGTTTGACTTGTAATTTGGGTACTTCCAAAATATATTTCTAATTGACAAATGTTGTTGGCCACCTCTTTATCAATATTTGTTCTTCTAATAATACGCATATTAATCATGTATTTAAGAGTTTCCTTTTATGCATGCATCCATCAGTCATATCCTTCGGCTTTATATGGACAATTATGCCTGTTGTGCTTCATACAGGTCAAGCCATCTCCAGTGGGAAAGTGGTGATTGAGGTTTACTATTTTGGGGTGCGCGTACATACAGAAACTCATGATCTTTGTGAAAAGCTTTCCTGCCCGGTTTCAGCAGGAAACTTTGTGCTCTCTCACACCCAAACTTTACCTGGGATCACTCCCCCTGTAAGTTTCACTTATTAAGATTATACTTGCCATCTTCCATACCTTTACCATTCTAAGATTCTTACCTCACTTTCGAGGCACACTTGCTGACTTCAGTTTATAATCAATCTCTCAAATACTAGTGGGCACGTGTGAGCTTATGTGTGGTTGTATTATTGCATGATTGATTATATTGATACCAACAGTTTGAGAATGTTTATATAATATCATGTACCATCTACCTATCAACTACTTTTTTTTTTGTCTTTGCCTTATTATTTGTAATTTTTCCCTGCGCTCTTTACTGAATTATTAAAGTTTAGACACTTGCCAATGGTTCCTGAAAAAGTGAAAATGGAGGAGTGTACCAGATGGATTTATACCATTTGGTTCACAAACGGGACATAACTTATATTGGCAACTTAACTTTCTTAAGCCTCAATAAACTTCAGGAATATAACTTCTCACCTTCTTAACTACATTTTTAGCTTCTTTATTTTTAATATAGATTTTGTCGTGCTTTCCCTGGTTGGGCAGAAAACTATTTGGACATATCATGTAGTTTTTTTATTTTCTATAAATTTATATTCCGATACCACCTAATTTATTTTTCCCTATCAAAATCTTGTGCCATGATTTTTTTTATCCACTTTTGAGTTCTCCCTATGTTTAGTGTTGCAGTATATGATAAGTTTTTCTATTTAGGCTCCGTATCACATTCGGACTATCACAATAATTTTTTTGGTCATTTCCTCATGCCCACCATTTGATAACTATGAACCTTTTACAATTGTCTCTAGTATCTCGGCGTTGATATTTCTTGGTTAAATGTATAACTCATACAGAACTGAAACCTTTATGTTTTAAATTAAAAATTTTTGAACTCAATACATTCTTATCTGTTTTCTACTTTACATGTTTTGTTGTTCTTACTTCTTCAAAACCATTTTAAAGTAGCAAGACTTCAGATAATTCGTTTGCGCCTGTTACTAATAATTTATAGCTTTTTGTGTTCATAGAGCTATTATGTATTGCTTATGTTATATATATTTTTATTGGCTTATCACATTTATGTCAATTCTTGACTTGAGAGATTCATTATGTTTATGGATTCCTCTGTTATTTTATTCTCTGATACTTTGTTTTATTTTGCGACATCCTCACTGGATTTAATTTTCCAATGGCTTGTTTTTCCTGATTGAAGATAGTTGTTTACCTCAGATTGCTCATCATTGGTTTCTTTTGGCGAATTATTACCTATAATACTTTTCTAATAGATTCCAGTGCTCATTGCCACCTTTTGTTTTATTTTTTTTAATTGGAAACGCATGACTTTCGTGTGGTGTGTGTGTTTGTTGTATGTATATTGAGGGCATAACATTTCCTAGAGTTTTGGTCTTACCATTATTCATATCATAATTTGACTTTTAGTCTTGAATTTTCCTTTAATACTTTTACTTTTGATCATCTAGTCACATGTTTTTTCTTAAAATAAACAGGGATAAAGAACAATTTTATAAAGCACATGTGAAAACAAGACAAATGCAGGGAACCAGAACTCCACCTAGAAAACACTGAAGCAAAACAAGACAAGGAAAAAAAAAAAAACGAAATGAAAAAATAACAAACAAGCACAAAAAAATCCAGAGAAAAAAAAAACCCAAAAGAACCTGAGAAACAGCAGCTTCCTATGTTGAAAATGTTTTTACTATTTTCATTCAGGAGTTCTCAATGTGGCAGTAATTAGATGGTTAAGGCTCAAGAGGCATGAGAGAGAAGAATATCATTCTCTTACATTCTTATGTGAATAACAAGATGCAATATTTAAATTCTTTTTCTTATTAGCATTTCTGCTCAACAGTTGCACTTTTAAACCTATTCTTTGGTGATGAGTTTTATTCGGATGTTTCGCATGGATAACATTGTTTCGTATTTACAGGGCTCTTACAATCTCAAGATGACAATCAAGGATGATCACAACCAGAAGTTGTCTTGCATCAGTTTCAATTTTAAAATTGTCTTTGGATCTTTGGTCTCTGCTAGTTGAGCATCTGGTATCTTAGTCATATAACAATCAAATGTCTATTTCAAGTGCCTTGTGTGTAAGGATTGGAATGCTCTTTTGTTAGACAAAACCGTAAATGAATGTATGTATATAATAAAAATGCAGCACTTGTTCATAAGAAGGTAGTGGATGGATAGCTATTTGGTCCCAGAGAATGAAATGAATAGATTGTGTTGCCTAGGCATCCATCCTGCTTGCAAATGATAGCAGTCCCCCATCACCGGTAAGGTTTTGAGCTAGTTGGTATATGGCAGAGCAACCTTGGAACATTAGTAATGAAAACTGAGAGTAATGAGTCATTGTTGGACTCACCTACAAAGCCATTGTACCATTTACCGCACGCATCTTTGATGCTTTGGCGCTACGGCTTCAACTCCATAGATTGTGTGCAGAACATAACAAACTCCTTCAGGTAGTACATGTGATCCGTGTATGCTACATGTGCAAAACGCTGTAAGTTGTTACTTACTATGCTTTCTCTACATTTTGGCTTGACTGACGAAGGCGAAATCCGATTACTTGCATGGGTTTGAAGCTGCAGAGCTTCTCAACTCAGAAGGTGTTACTTTCTCTAACTTAAAAGTCTGAATGTCACTTAATTTAAGTGTTAAGAGAAGGAGAGTCGCGGGTGCCAATTGCAAGCTTCAATTTATTAAACCTGGGAGAGATCAAGTTTAGGGCAAAAGAAGATAAGAAAATAGTGGGGGAAACATGTCATGAGCCTTGAAAACGTTGCAGATTTTAGAGGAATTTAAAGGCGCTTCGGTGTGAAAAGGAAAAATCATTTGAGGCCTCTGCACACCGAACCAGTAAACACCAAAATCTGGATTGATTTGGTTTAAATCTCATACTAGTAGCATAACGGAATTAAATCAATCCATTTGGTGATCAATTGAGTTCAATTTGGTTGGGTTGGTTCCCTTAATAACAAGTAAGCAAATATTCGCTAACATGTAACGGCCTGAACTTATAAAAGAAAAAACAACTTATACTACAAATTACACTAATCAGAATATATAAGGTGTCAAATAAATAAATAAAACTATTGTGGACGGGTTGGTTCGATTTAGCAGTTTCCAAAGGGGCCAAACCGACAATCGAATCCTAAATTGTAGTATGATTCTGCTTGATCCACAATTACACCTCTTAAATGTAAAACTAAACCAAACCAAACCATTTATGCATGGATAGAAAAATAACTTGAAATATTCTCTTATTCAGGACTTATTACCTTAGGCATTTAAAAATTCTATCTACAAAAAAAAGAAAAAGAAAAAAAAAAAAAGGGGAGTTTTGTGGCCACAAATTCGAACTTCAAATTTTATCTAAATAAGTGTCGTTTCTGAATCTCAAAAAAATGAGAATTTTTAGTATGAGTCGGTTTTGTTTTTTGGACTTTTATATATTCAAAATTGAACCAAACTGCTCATTACAATTTGAATTTAGAACTAAATTGTGAATCCCAGTGTAAACACGAATTTCCTGCGACAAACGAGACAAGAACACGTGTACAAAATAATTTTGTATTAATGAAATTTAGGGTTACAATCTCTGTATTGAATCCTCTGATTCGATCTCCAAAGTGTTTAAAGAAAATTTGTGTTTGATACAAGGGTCGTAGAGACTTGATCTTGATCAAACGGGTAGCACGAAGCTTGTTTGGTGTTTGGGATTTTTCTATGGTGAAGGAACCGGCACGTATTTGTTGTGCTTGGTGGCTCTTCCAAAGTAGGGCGAAGAATGCAGAGAGTTTTCTGTTTCTTCTGAGTGCTAGGTTTTTCTCCCCTTTCTTTCGTCTTGAAGCCTCCTATTTATAGGCTTTTGTCGGATGCTTGACCTAAATAACTTTCCCTATTTAAAACCTTGATTTGTGGGATTCTGATTTGATTTAAATCAATTCCCATAATCTGGCGATTCAGATTATCTTCAATTGATTGACCTGATTAATATTTGATTTAAATCAAAGTCAATCACAGAAGATTCTTTCCTTTAATTTTGTCTTCATCTTGAACCGTTCGATGCACTCCGTCGGATGTTGCCATGTGTCATTTTTGACAACTAATCCGATTTTGATGAGTCACATGCCACATGGGCGAATTACGGGGCCCACGATTTAATCCACCGAACCCTAATTATTTTCTTGTCAATGGAATTTATTGCACCAAAATTTCTTTGTCTACAAATTGCCCCCACTTCATGATGCATTGTAGACATGTGCCTTTTCACATGTAGGAGGTGCAGCTTGAAGTGTTCCTTTTTTTTTTTTTTTTTGGGTAGATATCATTGAGAATATCTAACCTATTTCCAACGTTGGTTTCCTTTTTTTTTTTTTTATTTTTTTGGTAGATATCATTGAGAATATCTAACCTATTTCCAACGTTGGTTTCCCCTTTTTTTTTTTTTTTTGGTGATATTATTAAGCTTAATAATATCCAATATTGGTAAGATCTTGGGAAGCAAGATACAAAATCCCATACTTTCCTAAACTAGGAATGAGAAACCCTACTAGGAGCTTTGATGGTCTTTGGTTTCTTTAAATTGCACTATGTTCATGAATATTGAGATCAACCAAATAGAACAGCAGAAAAACTCCTCTTGTTGGCAAGAAGGTCTACGACTTTGAAGTTTGCATCATCCGAATTCTCAACAACCAAAGTGGTGAGAGTTGCTTGTTGGTAGGCTTGAACCCATTCTTTGTTTCATCATGTTCTTGTCAATTTATTATTTTTCTTCTTTCTTCTAGCCACAAGAACCTACCCTTGGCATGTTATTCTTTCTTTGTGCCGGCGTCTTCTTCTCCTTCTTCATCTATTTTTTTTTTCTTTTTTTTTTCTTTTTTTATCTTCTATTTTGGGTGCACTCCCACCATGCAACATCAAACTCAATATTGGCATACTATTGCTGTGCTTGCATCGTCCTCTTTTTTTTTTTTAGGTGCTTCAAAAGAAAGTGAAGAACGTAGACGTCCTATACCGCTTGGGTTTGATCCATCTCTCCGACTTGGTGATAACCCGCTCAAGCGCGTAGGCTTTACGTAAGTGGAGGATGAGTGAAGAACGTAGACGTCCTATACCGCTTGGGTTTGATCCATCTCTCCGACTTGGTGATAACTCATTCAAGCGCTTAGGCTTTACGTAAGTGGAGGACGAGTGAAGAACGTAGACGTCCTATACCGCTTGGGTTTGATCCATCTCTCCGACTTGGTGATAACCCGCTCAAGCGCTTAGGCTTTACGTAAGTGGAGGATGAGTGAAGAACGTAGACGTCCTATACCGCTTGGGTTTGATCCATCTCTCCGACTTGGTGATAACCCGTTCAAGCGCTTAGGCTTTACGTAAGTGGAGGACGAGTGAAGAACGTAGACGTCCTATACCGCTTGGGTTTGATCCATCTCTCCTACTTGGTGATAACCCGCTCAAGCGCTTAGGCTTTACGTAAATGGAGGACGAGTGAAGAACGTAGACGTCCTATACCGCTTGGGTTTGATCCATCTCTCCGACTTGGTGATAACCCGTTCAAGCGCTTAGGCTTTACGTAAGTGGAGGACGAGTGAAGAACGTAGACGTCCTATATCGCTTGGGTTTGATCCATCTCTCCGACTTGGTGATAACCCGCTCAAGCGCTTAGGCTTTACGTAAATGGAGGACGAGTAAAGAACGTAGACGTCCTATACCGCTTGGGTTTGATCCATCTCTCTGACTTGGTGATAACCCGCTCAAGCGCTTAGGCTTTACGTATTGGAGGACGCCCAACTTGATCGAGCACAGATACTTTCCCAAAGAGACCTTTTTTTTTTTTTTTTTTTTTTTTAGTTTGCAGTTTTGGCTCATGCAAGCGAGTGAGCATTTGGTGCCTTGTGCATTTTTGGCTCTTGCAGGCGAATGAACACTTGGTGCATCGTGCAGTTTCAGCTCGTGCAGGCAAATGAGCATTTGGTGCCTTGTGCAGTTTAGGCTCGTGCAGGCGAACGAAGGAGCATTTGGTGCTTTGTGCAGTTTAGGCTCGTGCAGGCGAACGAAGGAGCAATTGGTGCTTTGTGCAGTTTAGGCTCGTGCAGGCGAAGGAGCGTTTGGTGCCTTGTGCATTTTTGACTCATGCAGGCAAATGAGCAATTAGTGCCTTGTGCAGTTTAGGCTCTTGCAGGCAAAGGAGCATTTTGGTGCCTTATGCAGTTTTGGCTCATGCAGGCGAATGAGCATTTGGTGCCTTGTGCAGTTTTGACTCGTGCATGCGAAGGAGCGTTTGGTGCCTTGTGCAGTTTTGGCTCGTGCAGGCAAAGGAGCGTTTGGTGCCTTATGCAATTTTGGCTCGTGCTGGCGAAGGAGCGTTTGGTGCCTTGTGCAGTTTTGGCTCGTGCAGGCGAAGGAGCGTTTGGTGCCTTGTGCAGTTTTGGCTCGTGCAGGCAAAGGAGCTTTTGGTGCCTTGTGCAGTTTTGGCTCGTGCAGGCAAAGGAGCGTTTGGTACCTTATGCAGTTTTGGCTCGTGCTGGCGAAGGAGCGTTTGGTCGAATTTATGTTAAGCGAAGTGAGAAGTATCCTCCTTATGTTTTTCACCTCGGGAGGTGCTTGACGCATTATTCTTGAAGAATCCCTTGGGGAAGAAGTCATGTAGCATGATGAGGCTAGGCGACCTTTGTTTCAAGAGTTCATCTTTTGGAACCATTTTGTTCATATTTGATAATTCATTTCCTCTATGCCTTTTATGTGATTGAGGAGAACTTCTTTTGCTTACAAACCTTTTTGATCGAGGAGTTCTTGGCAAAGGTGCACTCTTATGTAACTGCTTCCGAGTAGCCAATGCCCATCCTTCATTATTGTCATCGAATGAATCGACACTACTTTGACTTTTCACCCCAACACACTCATACGGATTGAGTTGATGGGTTTCATTGAATGCCCCCAGTGATTGAAGTGAGGGCGAATGTGCCAAACCAGATAAGACAAATGAGATCGTAGCATGGTTAGACTCTACCACCTTGTCAAGATCCATTTCGATTCTTCCTTGTTGTGCCAACTTCATGATGAGATCTTTCAACACGAAGCACTTTTCCACTGGATGATTGATGACACGATGGTACATACAGTATTTCGGGTGGTTAATATGATTCATCTCTTCAGGGCGTTTGCACTCAGGTAACTCAATCACCTTCTTCTCAAGTAAGTCTTCCAGCATGCCTTCTACGTCAGAGTCTGGAAAAGGATACTTCTTCTCCTTCATTTCTTTTAGGGAGTGTCGTCGTGGTTCTTGATCTTGAGTTGACTCGGCCTTCCTCGCATCTTTCTTGCCTCGAGTGGAAATCTTCATTGGAGTAGCACTGATCGTCATTGACTCCAAGATGCGTGTCCTCAAAGAGTCTGCCCCATTTCTCGACGACTTGTCATTTCGATGATCACTCACCATTTCCTTTCTTCCATCGTGATTAGCGATACTTAGCTCTATGTCATGCGCACGAGTGGTCAATTCTTCAAAGCTACGGGGTTTGATCCCTTGAAGAATGTAGAGCAGACCCCAATGCATACCTTGAATGCACATCTCTACAGCTGATAACTCTGAGACTCGATCTTTGCAGTCGAGGCTTAATGAACGCCAACGATTGATGTAGTCAATAACAAGTTCGTCTTTTCGCTGCTTTGTGCTAGTGAGCTCTAGCATGCTAACTGAGCGACGAGTGCTATAGAAGCGGTTGAGGAATTCTCTCTCCATTTGTTCCCAGCTGTCAATTGACTCAGGTTCCAAGTCAATGTACCAGTTGAATGCAGTGCCTCGGAGTGATCGGACAAATTGCTTCACGAGATAATCGTCGTTAGTGCCAGCGCTGTTGCACATCTCGATGAAGTGGGCAACATGTTGTTTAGGGTTACCTTTTCCATCAAACTGCATGAACTTTGGAGGTTGATAGCCCGTTGGCATTCGAAGGTTGTCTAACCTTTTGGTGTAAGGCTTGGAATAGATAAATGTATCTTGAGAAGGTCCACCATATTGAGCCCTGATGGTGTTCGTGATCATGTCCTGAAGTTGTTGGATAGATAAAGAACCCACCGAGGCTGTGTCGCCTTTTCCGTGCGACTTATCACCCGACTCTGTTTCATGACCCAATCCTTTCTCACTGGATTCAGCTTCATGATGTGATTCTTTCTTATGCACGTCTTGGCTAGGTTCCTTATCTTGATGTGTCTCCCACTTGTTAATGAGAGAAGCAATCTGCACATCCTTCTCTTCGACCATCTTCGTCAGTTTCGTGACCGCTTCACTCATATAGGCCAGCTGTTCTTCAATAGACATTGCTCCCGTCACCATGACCTGCATAGCCATAGAATAAGACTCACCTACAGACGCCGAGGCAATCTTCTTCTGTTGGTCGTCAGGTGGGGATCCATGGTATGAATCTGTGCTCAAGTCAACGTCTGAAACAGGCGAGAGTAAGCATTCTCCTGAATTCTTCGAACATGAAAAACTCTTTTCTTCGTTCGAAGAGTTTCTCTCATCCGCTCTGACGATAGTCTTCCTTGCCAAATTGATGACCGGTTCACGCCTTCGGTTCACATCTTTCGCCTTGGCTTGAGTCGGTATGGAAGTGACATGTCGAGTTACGGATATCGCCTTGGCCTTGCTCCGGGTGACGACCCCAGCAGAATCTCCGCTTGAGAAGGAGGCGCTCACGCTTTTGCCTCTCGTCGCGGGAACGGATTGAATCTTCTTGGAAGCCATCGTTTTTCGATGTGTTGATTGATTTTGGAACTGGAGAAAGAGATGAGAGGCAGAGATTGTCCCACTGGGCGTGCCAAATTTGTAAACACGAATTTCCTGCGACAAACGAGACAAGAACATGTGTACAAAATAATTTTGTATTAATGAAATTTAGGGTTACAATCTCTGTATTGAATCCTCTGATTCGATCTCCAAAGTGTTTAAAGAAAATTTGTGTTTGATACAAGGGTCGTAGAGACTTGATCTTGATCAAACGGGTAGCACGAAGCTTGTTTGGTGTTTGGGATTTTTCTATGGTGAAGGAACCGGCACGTATTTGTTGTGCTTGGTGGCTCTTCCAAAGTAGGGCGAAGAATGCAGAGAGTTTTCTGTTTCTTCTGAGTGCTAGGTTTTTCTCCCCTTTCTTTCGTCTTGAAGCCTCCTATTTATAGGCTTTTGTCGGATGCTAGACCTAAATAACTTTCCCTATTTAAAACCTTGATTTGTGGGATTCTGATTTGATTTAAATCAATTCCCATAATCTGGCGATTCAGATTATCTTCAATTGATTGACCTGATTAATATTTGATTTAAATCAAAGTCAATCACAGAAGATTCTTTCCTTTAATTTTGTCTTCATCTTGAACCGTTCGATGCACTCCGTCGGATGTCGCCATGTGTCATTTTTGACAACTAATCCGATTTTGATGAGTCACATGCCACATGGGCGAATTACGGGGCCCACGATTTAATCCACCGAACCCTAATTATTTTCTTGTCAATGGAATTTATTGCACCAAAATTTCTTTGTCTACACCCAGTACTGAAGCACTTGAACTCAAGAACACATTTGCATTTCCAGGGATAAACTTCCATTCCCTGAAGTCTCTAACTATGAATATTGACTAAATAAACTTGCATAAGGGAGTCCAATTTATTGCCTTAAAATAGAAACGTGACATGAAAATTTAGTCATTTGACTTTGGAATTTTGTTTAAGCACGGAGATGTCTTGAGAAGTTTATCTAAGGAGTTTTTTTTTTTTAATTTTTATTTTAAAAACTAATCTAAACTATGGTAGAGAGATTCAAACTCGGGTGTAGAGTAAAAGACACCTTCGCTCTAGCCAATTTGATTAAGGTCATAATTTGTTTAATATCTTGTGAATGTTTACCTATAGAGTTATGATCCGTTTAATATCAGTTATGATAATTGTAGTGAGGATCCTTTTTTCTTCTTTTAATATTATTGTTTATATACATCTTCAGCCATGGAACATAGGCCACATGTACCCCTCAAAAAATGTAAAACCCATCTCCAGTCATAGGATAAAAAAATAAAATAAAATAAATAAAAGGAAGAAGCTTGGCTCCTTAAGATTGAGGAGGAGCTCCTCCTTACAACCAATATGGTCGTGTTTAATTATTTTAACATTATTTTAGCAAAAACTTTGTCAATGCTGCTCAAATTTGACAAGTGTCAAAACCCTATTAATTTTTAGGAGGAGATCCTCCTCAACTTTAAGCAGCAAAGTCATGCTAAAAAAAAAAAAAATTGGCCAAATTTTGAAGGCCACATTTAACCCTTTAGCCTTCCAACCATGCCAAATTTTTTATGGTGGGCTCAACACATGTGTTGCCCAAGAAGAAGAAAAATCACGCTTGGGCGTGATCAGGGGAACATCTTGTGCAACTGCAATCCAAGGGTTGATATTAAAGGCGCAATGACCCCAGCTAGCCCTTTTTTTTTCATTTAACGTTTTAAATGTATTTAATTTTTTGAATATATATAATTTGGAACATTAATTTTTTTTCTTGTAATGTTTAAATGTATACAAAAAAGCATTTTTTTTTAAATTATAAAATTAATAAAACAAGGTTGTCAACATACACGTGTCATATCTATAATATCGTGTTCACCCGTTTTGATTTTAATCCTGTGATGGTAGGGTAAATTTCTCCATTAGCTTGACAACCATTGGTAGTCAACAAGTCAACTTTCCTTTGTGCGTGAGCGTGTCACTGCTACTAGTTCAAAACCCTAGCAGACTTTTAAAAAATAGATAACTTGCGCCCAAGTTACTAATTCTTAAACAAGCAATTGCGAATTTGGGTGAGGAATATCTCCCAAGTAAGTTCTTTTCTTGCCTCAGACTGGTGAGGACTTCACAATTTTTCACAGTACAAAATTGGTAGTTCTGTCCAGAATAAATGAAAAGAAGACAAACTACTTAGGCAGAACTGCCTATTACATGACTCAAAAAGTGAAATGACAACTTCGAAAAAGACAACAGAATGTTGTACTTCGATTTCTGCCTGGGTAGCTGCTTCTGAACTGGGTTGGATTGGCTGTGTCTGTGCTGGATTGGATCGTCAACACCTTCAACTGATGAGTTTCAGCTGGAAATCGATACCAACGTTTGAGTTTGGCAGAGCTTCAATTTATTTCGAGTCATGGAAGGCTTGTTGAACGGGCAGAATTGAGGCCTTTCTAGTCTGAAGAGGACAGAAGTGGTTGGATTGATGGTCACTGAGCTGGAGTTGCGCTACGGTGCCTGTTCTGCTTGACCAGGGCTCTCTGTAAATTTGTTGAGGTTTTCATATTTGTGAAAAAATCCGAACTCCACTTGACTTGGCTTTGCGTTGAACCAAATTTGTAAAAAGAGAAGTCTCGCTTTGTAAAACTGTTTCTCTAAACTGAACTTGAAACCAGAGATTTGAATTCTAGCTGATTTGTTTCTTGTGGATCAAAGAGTTTTGGTTGCTTTAGAATCTGAAAGCTTTTGAGATCGGTTGATCTTTTTGAGTTTGTCAATTGTGACTTTGAGAGTTTTTGTCTTGATTGGTTTTTTGGTTGTCCTCTATCTGTTCACATTCTCTCTTAATTTAAAGGAAATGCTAGAGTGGAGTTTTTAATCTTTGAATAATGGGCGCCAAATCTTTTCAAAAGATCTTTCTTTTCAAAATGCCACAAAAAAAGGAAGTTATCTAATCTGGCAGAGAAGAACCATCAATAGTCAGTTCCCATGGTGGTCTTTTTCTTGCTTTTCCAAAAATAAAATCAACTCCTTTTGTTCTTTATTTGTTCGTTGTAAAGAAGGAAAGACACAATCTGCCATGATGGTTAGTTTGCTTTTCCTGTTGAACAACTCCCTTGCTCTTTACTTATCTCTTGGGAACGTAGTCTGCTTATCTTTTGGAAAGGTCACTTGCTTTGGTGCAGAGTTTCTCTGTATATAAAAAAAGGAATTTGACCTTCGTTCTTTGGCTGCAAAAATGGAGAAGTCCTCTTGTAAGACTTGCCTTCATTAACTCCCTATCAACTCCTCTGTGATAGTTGAAAATTTTGACTTTTCAAAGTCAAGAAGTCACGTGAGGCTCTTTTGGGAAAATATTTTTTAGTAGAAAAGATCTGCTGACTTGCTTTTGAGATCAAGGGACGAGAATTTTTCAGAAGCTGGGTTTAATCAAATTTCTTAGAGGTTTTCGACCTGCTTGGTAATAAATTACCATTTTATTGGTTATTTTTGTGTTTTTAAAACCTCTGCAACCTTTGCAAAAAACATAGACTTCTAATGTTGATTGGGCTGTTTTCTGGAGTCAATGCCCATTCTTCTGTTTTTCTGTTTATGGGCATCTTTGTCAAAATGGGCTGGCGTGTGGAATTCTTAAGCCCAAACATATTGTCTCTAAATAGTAGTTTAATTAATTTAAACAATATATAATAGTGGAATGTATGAGTTTTGTACCATAGTTTTCCTAAAAATAATGAAATATGGAGGGCCCTAAAATATAGTCGTGTCTGGAGATGAAAAAAATTAGCCCTGCACTATTGTTTAAAAAATTAATATTTTAGAGGGCTACATTTAGCCCTTATGACTAGAGATGACCTTAGGCCATCTAGTCATAGGGCTAAATGTAGTCTAGGACTAAAAATTTAGCCCTCCAAAATTATTATTTAAAAAAAAAAATAGTGTAACGCTAAATTTTTCTATCGCCAATCATGCATGGCTATATTTTATGGTCTTTCATATTTTATTATTTTGAGAAAAACTATGATACAACACATACATTCCACAACTATGTATTGTTTAATTTAGTTAAACTAGTATCTAGAGACAATATTCCATGACCAAGAATTTTTTTTATAATTTTTTTAAACAACACTTAAAACATTTGAAAAGGTGACTACATTTTTTTTTTTCAAGGATGAGTTTCAATGGTTGACGTCCAATGGTCATGACCAATAATTTTTTAAAGAATTGAAAACATTTTAAAAGGCTTTTAAATAAATAAATATATAGATATATATATATATATATATACAGAGAGCTTTCATTGAGGGACCCCTTGTAGGTCCCATTTCGGATTGTATTTCACTAATCCAAACCGTCTATTTTATAAATACTCATTCAAAAATCATCTCTACAAAAAATCACTTGAATAAGATATCATTTGACTACTCAATTGAGTTATTGAAATTTTAGTATTTTCTTGAAGCACCGTGTTCATTGATTTTGTAAGACACAATTGGATGTCGAAACGGTTTCTGATTTGTCTAATTTTTTGTAAAGATGATCTATGAATGAAGACCTAAAAAATAGATGGTTTAGATCATTGGGAAAAAAATGGTAGGGTACCCTAAAGGGCGTCCCTCAAATAAAATTCTTTGAGGGATCCCTCAATAGAAGGGGACTGTATATATATATATATATCTCCAGCTGACATCATCATGAAAAGCACATGCATGGAGCCCACAAAAAATTTGGCTTAGGACTAGGCCAAAGCTGGGCTAAATGTGGCTTGGTTGGAAGGCTAAATGGCCAAATGTGGCCCTCCAAATTTGGCCAAATTTTGTTTAGCCCATGATTGGAGATGAGTTTTACATTATTTTAAGGCTATATTTGGGATATATCCCATGACTGGAGATGGCCTTAGTGGCAAGGATTGCATGGAGCCCAATTTGGGCTTGTTACCTACTTTAAATCACTAGAAATCATCATCAAATCAGGTTATATCTATGGGAACATGTATTTCGGCAACCAATGAGAAGATGACATGTGGAAAACGGAATATTCCTTATGTCAACTAATTACTTTGATTAAATCCTATTTAATTAGAGAATTATCTTTGATTTAAGATAGGAATATCTCCCTAAATCAAGGATTTGATTTCCACCAAATCTCCTTGATTAATCCCTAGCCTACAAGGAGTATATAAATAGATGGCTACACAACACATTTGAGATAATTCTAAAACCATAGAGAAATCACTCACTCACTCACTCACTCACTCTCTCTCTCTCTCTCTCTCTCTCTCTCTCTCTCACCGCCCCTCACACGGCTAAGGCCGCACGGCTCTCCCAATGAGAGAAAAATCAGACCTTTATGTTATCTCTGTATCTTTCTCTAGATCATTTAATTAACTTAGGCATCGGAGGGCCTTTGGCCAACACCCCCCAGGTGTGGTCAGTTGACCTAAACTTGTTTGATAGGAATTGAGGAAGAAGAAAGAGAAGGAAGATCAAAGGGTGGAAGAATCGCTCGCAAATATTGTCCCGTGAGAATTTTGCTCAAACATTTCAATGCTTTCATTGGGAGTAACAAAATACACTCAAAGCGGTGCCCTCGAATCAAAGGGATCTATTTCCTCCCATTCATCACTCAACTGATACCTTCCAAACAATCATGGTTGGAAGCAAACACATGAAGAGCAAGACCCCCGCAACAACTCAATCAGCGACGGGTCCGAGCCAACATGACTACACAACGTTGAACCAGCTGTTGTACTTCGGCATCGAAGCAGCGACTCCACATCCTGCAACCGTGGCCGCCATCGCAGCTCCTCCTTTTGGCCCAGTGGTCGAGAGCGCTGCTCCATCTCACTATACGACTCCACCATGTGGCCTACGACCGAAACCAATTTGCAGCTTCACGGATCCGCAACTAGATCTGATGCTCACCACCATGACTGCGTCGCGATTCATCCTGAAGCCGTCACGACCACCATGGCACCGCTGCCAATTATGGCCAGATATTGGAGCAACTACATATGTTCTCTCATTTGCAACCACGCTTGATATTTGCAGCTCCCAGGCACACCTCTAAAGAGACCCTAGCCCAGGTACAATTGGGCTCCACACAATTCTCTCTTCTATATCCAAGCAATGAAGCAGACCTCAGTCTAAAAGTCAACCAGTTCACCTAGAGAGTCGACAACCAAAATCTCTTGGTTGGACAGCTCCTCAGGCAGATTGACTTGGTTCGAGACCTTGGCCTTTGATCCATTAGTAAAGAGTGAAAGATGGATGAAAGCATCGACAGGCAGTTCGAGAGGTCCCAAGTAGGTCGAGCAAGAACCAGCATGCGAGAATGAGGACAAGAGCACACTACGTAGCATGTCACAAGCATACGTGAGCTCCAGCCAAAGTAGATCAAGCCTCCTTTCAAGATTAGGTCGAAAGATCAACGCACACGATAGGTTGGGCTCGTGATATGATGTTTATACATGTCCAGGCCCACAAGGAAGTATTCATGCGAGGCTAACCCATAAAAAGCTCAACCTCACAATCCTTCTCAAGAAGTACATGAAGAAAAACGCTCTCCAGCCTGTTCTAGAAGAGCTAGTACACGAAGAGAAGCCATAGAAAATCTCTCGCAAGCTCAGTCAATCGATACGCCGCTAAGGCAAGAAAACTGAGAAGATCAACCCCCAGAGTCAATGAGGAGGTCGATCAGCAACGCCCACATCATGGGAGACACCGACATGAGCTGCAAGCCTTGTGAGTAGAAGACATCGAGAGGCTCGTGAATAATCGACTTTGAGACTTGAAGTTTGGAGGAGACTTGAAGGATGTCCTGCACAAGGAGTTAGAGCACGTAAAAATCCTCTCCTTTCACTAATGAGATCGAACAGACGGCCTAGCCATGGCTATTCATGACACTATCTTTCACACCATTCAAAGGGGATTCCTATCCGGATAGCCATATGAAGCATTTTAAAAGTGTCATGATTCTCTACAAGTGCGATGATGTACTGATGTGCAAGATATTTACAATGAACTTGCAAGGAACAGCCCAAGACTAGTTCCATACCTTATTGTCTAAGTTGATTGACAGTTTCAGAGCGCTAGCCCTCTTCTTCTCAAAGGAGTGTACCTCCTACTGGATAGTCAAGAAGCAGCTTGATCACCTATTCAACCTAAGCAAGAAGCATGATGAGTCCATCCAAGATTACATATAAAGGTTCAAGGTGGAAAAGGCAAATATTATAGGATGTGATGATCGAATTGTGTCATCTGCTTTCAAGAAGAGCCTATCAATAGAAATGACCTATACCGTGAGCTGACCATCGCTCCCAGCTTAACTCTGGCAAAGGTCTTCGCAAACGCCGAACGCTATATGCTCTAGGATGGTAATCGAATTGCTGCCAAAAAGTCTGCCAAACAAGCTTACCAACCGCTTAAGGAAGTAGATTCAGGTTTTCATTCAATAAACTGTTTAAGAGAAGGTCCAAAAGTGTCTTAAGGGAGACGCAGGGCATCGTCCAAAAAGTGTTCTAAGGGAGACGTAAAACAACTGCCAAAAGCGTCCTAAGAGAGACGCAGACCATCGTCTAAAAGTGTCTTAAAGGAGACGTCTGCCATCATCCAATAAGCATCTTAAGGGAGACGCAGACCATCGTCTAAGAAGTGTCATAAGGGAGACGCATGACAACTACTAAAAGCTTCCTAAGGGAGACGCAAGCTATTGTCCAAAAGTGTCCTAAGGGAGACGCAGGACAACTGCCAAAAGAGTCCTAAGGGAGACGTATGCCATCATCCAAGAAACGTCCTATGGGAGACGCGGGACAAGTGCCAAAGTGTCCTAAGGAAGACACATGTCATTGTCCAAGAGGCGTCCTAAGGGAGACGCATGTCAACTTCCAAAAGCGTCCTAAGGGAGACGCAGAACAAAATCCAAAAGCATCCTAAGGGAGATGCCCAGTTAAGACACTAGCAAGTCACTCAAGCAGTTCATAAGACTCAATGCAAATTGAAGTTAAAGAAATAACTTAAGTTTTCGTAGCAAAGTGACCAACTAGTCAGAGTTTAACAAAAATAAGATGGTAAATCGAGGCCAATTATTGCAAAACAAAAGCAAAACTACAAAGAATGAAAAAAATAAAACGAGTCTTCGTCTACTGCAAGACTCCAGCAGGTGACTCAAAGCCAGTAACCTCTTCGACTTTAGCCTGATCAGTTGCGGTCACCTGCTCATTAGCTGTAACCGTCTACTCAACAGCTTTGGTTACTTGCTCCACAGCCCCCACCGCCACTTCATCAGCTGCACCCTTCTTGGCATCATCCTCCTCAACTACAAACTCATCAGCCACAATCTCATCAGCTACTTGCTTTTCGACTGCCTTTATGTCCACAACATTAATCTGCTCATCTTTAACATGGGGCATCTCAAGGCAGAATAGCTCGACATCTTCATCTTTAATGGAATGAAAATAACTAGCTCCACTCAGCAATACAAGTAACCCAACTTGTATGCATCAACCACGGCCTCAAACTTGGATTTTTTAGCAGCTTCATGATAAGCGTTGAACTTGGCTAGCAAGTTGTCATAAATGCAAGTCATGTCGATATGCTTATGCTCGAGACTGAAGTAGGCCTCTTTTTGCTCATGCAGGGTAGTAGCAGAAGAGTTAAGTTCACTATATATTTTTAGCAAGGGAACTCTTCAGCACATACATGTCAGGCATCTTGGTCTCATGGGGGGCCTGCTTGGTCAAAAGTATACCGATCAGATCAACATTCTTCTTCTTCTCTAACTCCTTGAGCTGAGAAGAAGATGAGGCAACAGCAAATGAGTTTTGGATGGCATAAACAACAAAAACTACTCCTTTTTGAAGCACAGCGACAATCACTTCCTTTTGCTTCTCCAAAGAAGGGCTCGAGAATGCACCAAGATCGCTAGCTTAATGTATATGATCAACCAGCTTGGTGCAAATAAACTGGCTCAATAGAAAGCTCGGCATGAGCAGGTCAGATACACATGTATCCCATATAGAGCTAGGCTTATCAACTTTTGGACCAGTAGTTCGAGCATCTGAAGGACCCTTCGCCTGAGCAGATGACTCCCTGACCTTCTTAGCCACAACCATCCTCTCTTTCAAGAGAGTCAATGACGTTAAATTAGCTTCATGCTTGACTACTTGTGGCTCAGGAAATGGCGCACGCTTGCTAAGTAGAAGAGTAGCCCTTCTAGTTCTATCCTCGTCCCTCGACTAATGTAGACGACTCAAGCTCCTATGAGGCACGTTAGAAACACTTTACTTCTTACAGACGAACCAGACCTGGGGCAAACATCCTTGTTGGGCGAATCACAGGTTGTGGGCTTTTCAGTCGAAGACTTGAGCAGAATGTGCTGAATGTTTTGCATGCTATTAATCTTCTAGCTTTCCCTAGACCTTGGCAGACGACGACGGAGCAGCTCTCACTTGAGTCTTCTCAGCAAGCTTGCGGCATACGATAAAAAAAAAACAAAGGGAAACAGCCCATCGGCCCGAGCTTAGCCGCAACACCTCAGCAGGTGACGACATAGCTCTAGAAAAAAAATGAGAGATGCTGCAATAGCCGGCAACCACCGCGATAACAACCTCTTTGTAGTCTCGGTGCAACAAGCCCAACTAGTCAGCCTAGCGTGCTAGCCAGCCAGCCAACCTCTGTTCGACAAAATCAACGAGCTGGCCCGCATTGAGAAAATATCCAGCGATCGCAGTTGCTACAGCCAACGGCCACAGCCGCTCCTTGCTGTCGTGAGATCTCGGTGACAACCAACCAGTCAAGCTAGCTGGTCTTTGCCGGGAAGAACATAAAAGAATGGAAAAAAAAGCAGCCCCAATCGCAGCTGCCAACAACTGCAACAGCCACGACTGCTCGACTACAAGTTCGTGGCTGGCCTTGCAGCACAGCCGACCTATGCGGTCACGAGGCCAAATAGGCCTCACCCAGCCAATCGTCAAAGTGAAAAAAAAAATCAAGAAAAGAAAAAATATTTAAAAACCAAGCGTGACCTACGTTTGTGTGCACGACAACTCCTCTCCTAAACAAGACTCCTCCAAGATCTCTCTCACAAGCTAGAAATTTGAGGAAGAAAAGTTTGCCATTTGAAGAAGAGTGAAGGGAATCCTTGTATAACGGTTGGGCATCCTAGGTCAAGAGGGAAACACAAGCCTATCCCAGTTGGGAGAACAACTCCAAGAAGAATTCAAAAGCCTACTCCAATTAGGAGCCCAACTCACAAAGGGAGTTCAACCTACAAAGAATGCCCAAAAGCAGTTGGAAAGTCCGATAAGTATTTCACATCTCCTTCCTGCCACATAGTGCCATGCAGAAGATAGGGGGCATTTGTGGAGACATATATTTCGGTAACCAATAAGAAGATGACGCATGAAAAAATGAATATTACTTAGGTTAACTAATTACTGTAATTAAATTTTATTTAATTAGGGAATTATCTTTGATTTAAGATAGGAATATCTCTCTAAATCAAGGATCTGTTTTCCACCAAATCCCTTTGATTAATTCCTATCATCTTTTTTGGGTATGAATAATCCTAATTAAATAAGGATTATTCTTCAAACCCTAGCCCACAAGGAGTCTATATATAGATGGATACACAACACATCTGAGGTAATTCTAAAACCCCATAGAAATCACTCACTCTCATTCTCTCTTTCTCTCTCTCTTGCCGCCCCTTTCATCTCTCTCTCTCCTCACACGGCCAAGCGCCACCACACACGGCTAAGGCCGCTCGGCTCTCCACATGAGAGAAAACTCCAACCTTTCTGTTATCTCCGCATCTTTCTCAAGATCATTTAATTGACTTAGACATTGGAGGGTCTTTGGCCAACATTCCCCGAGTCTGGTCTGTTGGCCTAGATTTATTTTACAGGAATCAAGGAAGAAGAAAGAACGAAGCTCAAACAGTGGAAGAATCACACGAGTATATTCTCGTGTGAGAATTTTGATCAAACAATATCATCATGATTTATGTCAACCCAATTTCCCTCTCTTCTCTCTCGCCCTCCTCCCTTCCCCTTCTCTTTCTAGCTCTTCCTCTATCCTCTATTTCCATTCTTGTCTCTCTAAGTCCCTCACCCTCCTCTAGTCTTCCCTCCCTCATCTTTTTTGGAGAATTTTGGAGTACAAAGCAGTTTGGATCTTGGGTCCACTTGCCCAGATCTGTTTGGATATTGGAATTATTTATTCATTCTATGTGTTTTTTTTTGTAGGTTCTTGTTGGCTTTATGTTGCTGATGGATCTTTTACTTGATTGTGTTGCTGATTTTGCTATAGCTGGGATGAATGGGTTGTGGTAGCTGCTGACCTAGCTTCTTTTGTTTTGTTGTGTTGTTAAAGAAGTCGCTGCAAATCACCATAGTTGCCATGATGTAGTTGATGTTTGGTCCAAGCATACAAGGTTTTGCTCCAGTTCTAAATTTGGAGCTGTAAAATTGAAAGTTTGTAGTTTGTGTTGGATAGGGTATAGCCGGTGCGGCGCTATGAGTTAAGCCGGTATAGCACTACGAGTCTTTTTGGTTTGTAGGATAGGATGTAGAGTTGTGTTCTTGTTTCTTTTGTCTAATAATTCTCAAAAACTCCTTAGGAGTTGCTGAAGTTTATATTTTACTTTTGAACTTTTCAATATGGATTTTATGTTTCTATAGTTACGTCGTAGATTTGTATTGTAAGTCTTAGTAGAGGTGTTTTTGTGTGCCAAATCGGAGTTTTAAGCCTTTTTATGTTTAAGTGTAATTCTCTCCAAATCAAACCAAATTGTTTTTGTGTTTGGTCATTGGAGATGTTGTACTCATATTTGGCACTATGAATGCTATGTATTTTATTATGTTTTATCAATAAAATACTATCGATTTTTCTATAATAATAAAAAAAAAAGAAATATATTCTTTAATGTTTCAACATTCTTTAATAAATCATGAAATCAATGCCCTTCATTTATTAAATAATTTAAAACCTCTTCACTTGCATTTAATAACTCAATATAAGCACAATTTTTTTCGTGACAAATTCAACCCCAAAAGTGCATATTTTTGGCACAAACAAGTCAATTTAGCAATTTACGGCCCGTTTGGTATCCTATTTGGATCCAATTGTATAAACTCAAAAATAAATTTTAAGTCCAAAGCCACAAAAATCCGTTTGATAAGCCCATTTTCAAAAACCAAAATTCAAAATTCAAAAAAAAAAAAAACTCAAAAACACCCCAATTATTGAAAAAAGAAGAAGAGATTTTACATATTTTTTTCTCTCTCACTCCTCTCTCCACACACACACACACACACTCTCTCTCTCTCTCTCTCTCTCTCTCTCTCTCTCTCTCTCTCTCTCTCTCTCTCTCTCTCTCTCTCTCTCTCTCTCTCTCTCTCTCTCTCTCTTAGATTGATATGATAGCAAATGATTTCAATTTGGGAAATTGTACCCTTCTCCTTACTGGATATCTGTGTGCTCGCAATCTTTCTGTGAATCAATTGATAATTAGTTCAGCCAAAGACTTTAGTTTGGTCACATGATTTGGCACCCTTTATTGTATCTCTCCTCCCTTTCTCCTCTCTCCTCCCTCTCTCCTTTCTCTTTTGTTGTTGTTGTTGTTGTTGTTGTTGTTAATTTCAATTTGGGAATTTAGGGTTTCTTATTTTAATTTTAATTTTTTTAGATGTTAAAAATAGTTCAGAATTCAATACCAAATAAGTTTTTAGATATTAAATTTAGTATTTAAAAAGGGAGCTGATTTTCTCCGCTTACACTCCCTTTTGCTTTTTAATTAATTTTGTACTTTCTCTTTCCTATTCTATCATTATCCTACGTTAATTTCTTTTTACTTTACTTTTATATTTGTTAAGGCCCAAAAAAATCACGGGAAGCCCAAATACATTCAAAGCCCAATATAACATATAATGTTGGTCATGCGTTAATTCAAGCTGTATTTTGAGAATTAATTTATTAAATAAATATATAAATAGTGTACATGCCATGCCAAATCAATAATACATTTTTCCTATGCCAATCATGTCAGATCCCGAGATCGGCTCCGCCGTAGCACGATATTATCCGCTTTGGGCCCCCCTCTCTGCCCGCACGGTTTTGTTTCTGGGAGCTCACGAGCAACTTCCCAGTGGGTCACCCATACTGGGATTGCTCTAGCCCCCAACTCGCTTAACTTCAGAGTTCCTACAACTCCGAAGCCAGTGAGCTCCTAAAAGGCCTTGTGCTAGATGGATGCGGGTGTGCACATATAAGGCACATCACCCCCTCTCCGTTGGTTGATGTGGGATCTTACAATCCACCCCCTTAAGGGTCCGACGTCCTCATCGGCACACTCGCACCACACGGCAGAGTGGCTCTAATACCAAATTGTCACACCCCGGGATCGGCTTCGCCGTAGCACGATATTGTCCGCTTTGGGCCCTCCTCTCTGCCCGCACGGTTTTGTTTCTGGGAGCTCACGAGCAACTTCCCAGTGGGTCACCCATCCTGGGATTGCTCTAGCCCCCAACTCGCTTAACTTCGAGTTCCTACAACTCCAAAGCCAGTGAGCTCCTAAAAGGCCTTGTGCTAGATGGATGCGGGTGTGCACATATAAGGCACATCACCCCCTCTCCGTTGGTTGATGTGGGATCTTACAATCCACCCCCTTAAGGGTCCGACGTCCTCGTCGGCACACTCGCACCACACGGCAGAGTGACTCTAATACCAAATTGTCACACCCCGGGATCGGCTTCGCCGTAGCACGATATTGTCCGCTTTGGGCCCTCCTCTCTGCCCGCACGGTTTTGTTTCTGGGAGCTCACGAGCAACTTCCCAGTGGGTCACCCATCCTGGGATTGCTCTAGCCCCCAACTCGCTTAACTTCGAGTTCCTACGACTCCGAAGCCAGTGAGCTCCCAAAAGGCCTCGTGCTAGATGGATGCGGGTGTGCACATATAAGGCACATCACCCCCTCTCCATTGGTTGATGTGGGATCTTACAAATCACATACCAAGCTCACATGAACCCAAGTCATGTGGTTTACGAGGCTTGCACGAGGGATTGTGGTGTGGAAGGTTACGAAGGTCCACAAGGCCCACGGAAGCTCTTGGATAATGGAGACTTTGGGCTAGCACCTTGGGAGCACTAAAGTCCAAGCCCATTACTTAGAGTTCTCTAATGTGGGTGAGCAAATGAGATATTTTTCAAACACTTTCTTTTACCCATAAGAAATAGTCATTTGCCAAATGCCTAGCTTTACCCGTTGGAAACAAGCATTTTCCAGCACTTCCTATTACCCACTGGAAACAAGCAGCCTCCAGTGGTATGTTAGTATGAAATTTGTATTGTCATTTCCTAGACTTTAGCATAAGTGAAAAATTAGTGTGTGAAGAATTGTTACTGGACGTTTTAGCACAACTCGTTCAATCCCATACTTCCGAGGCATGACTTGACCGATATAAGAAACTGATTTCAGGTAAATCATGTCATAATCATCCATTCATTATAGGATTCCTAATTGGAGTTTTTTCACTCAAGTATTTTTATGTTAATCTTATTTTTAATAGGATTAGATTTTATCTCTTGAGATTACCTTCCTAGTTGGACTCCATGTTGTTTTAAAGGTAAAATATCTTTTATCTAAAACTTGGCAAGCACTTCGTAGTTGTTTCATTTCTTTCATCTTGTTGTATATTGGTTCCTTTTATTAAAAGATGTTATTGGATGGTATTTGGGATACCATGCATAAAGCTGGCGTAAGTGATAGAATCAAAACATATATCCATAATTGAATATTATTTGGTCTCCATGTTTTGACGTCTTTCACTAAGAGTCCATATTGGACGAAATTTGATTGTGATGATTGAATAGGATTGGTGGACTCTTGTGCTTCCCTCTTACGAGAGAGAACACGGTTTTGTATAAAAGAGGTATGCCTCTCTTTTCATAAAGGGCTTTCCCATATTTTGTTCGGGCATAAAAAATTCTTAAGAAAGCTACTGTGCATATATTTGAGATAAATCATCAAAGTGTTCCATGTTTACTTGGTGATTTATCAAACACTTTAATCATTCATATTGCATTCATATCCATGTTGGTGACTCATACGGTTGAGGGCACCAAGACCGTGGTGGCGGTTTTCCTCCGGCGAGCTTGAGGTAATTGTGGCCAGTATTGCGTTCAACATAAAGAGTGTCGAAGATCATCCCGTGACAGAAGTTGAGTTACGAAGAAGTCGGTAAACATTATCTAGAATGAGTCTAGGATAAGTGTGTGAGTACTTCTTGTAATCATCGTTCTATAGTGGATTTGAGTTGGACTGAGGAGTCCTGTGGATTTTCCCCAGAGGTGGGGTTTTACCACGTAAAATAATTCTCTGCGTGTTCTTTTATTTTATGCTCAGCACGTTTTAGGATTGATAAGCCATATCAATCCTGCTACTGAAGTTTATTTTTACTTATTTGATTATAATCTTAAATTGGCCTATTCACCCTCCTCTAGGCATTTTTAGTCATCCTACAGGTATTATCATGGTACCTAGCTTCACCTGCTAGAAAATAGCATGCCCTAGTGCTTCCTTTTAACCACTGAAATTAGGCTGGTTCCAGCACCTCCCTTTACCTATTGGAAATAAAGGAAAACCCTCACCCTCTATAAATTGGCATTCATGGCTCAAGCAAAAGGCACCAATTTTTCTTCAGCCAACACTCCCTCACTCAGCTGCTGTAAGCATCCCAGCAGCCATCAACCCCCTTCAGCAACCACCAGACCACTTTCTTTCCTCCATTTAGCTGCTGCAAGCATTCCAGCGGCCATCCCAACCATTCCTCAGCTATCACAACCATTTCTTCTATTTTCCTATCATTGAAATCCTCCATTTTCCTTATAAAGCCTCACAAACCATAACTCCAAGCTTTTCCTTCCTTCTCATACCCTTCCAAGCTATAAATACCATAGCTTTCAAGCCTCAAGCTTTTCCTTTTATCCTCTCACCTCTAGAAATCATAAATTTCTCTAGAATCATTGTCACAAACATCATACCCTTCAAAGTCTTAAGCTTTTCTTTCCTCAGCCATGCTCTTTGAAACCCCATTCATTTGACTGCTGCCAAACAATCAAACCACCATAGCCATAACTTCAAACAATAAATACTCAACACCCAAACTCAAGCATATCAAGCACCAACCCAAGCACGAGCATTCTCATTTGCTAAACTTGTGGGTCTTTAGCTCCCACACTCCAAGCTCTCATGCCAAGCTCATATAATCTCATATCAACATCAGTAAGTCATCTTCAACTCTTCGTCGAGCTGCCGGAAACATCAGTACAAAACACGCAGTCGCTAGAAGAAGAACAAAGTACTCCCCAAGGACTTGCTTCTCCCTCAAGATACTTTGGGCCTAGTTCTCGCTAACTCAGAAAAAGAGGCAACGAAGGCTTGATTCACTACTCTATGCCGATTTAAGAATAAAAAAAGCCTGGACGAGCCTTCCAACGGAAAAAGACCCAACAATATTATTTCTTTTTCTTTGTACTTTTATATTATTTCTTTTTCTTTGTGCTATTAAATGAGCATGATAATATATATTTTTTAATTTAAAAACCTTATAATGCTTTATGAAGTTCATAAAAAGTTGAATTAAACAATAGAAAAAAGAAAAGAAGGGCATAGTAAAGGGGGGAGGGGGAGAGAGAAAAGGAGCTGCAACACCCAAAGGCCCCAACTCTCCAAGCGAAACTTACCTCCCCAACTCCAATCCAACCACCTCTAAGATGTATAATAAAAGCCCTTGCAGCCTTACCACTCCACAATGGTCCTTCTCACTTCTCCACCCACTGAGCAGCTCCTCCCCTTCTCGACTAGACTACGCCTCTCTTTTCAAGTTTTTTTTCTTTTTTTAATGATATATTTTAGATTAATTGAATTTTTAGTGTAATTTTAATTTAATTCAACTTTTTATTGACTTCAAAAGGCTTTATAGGTTTTCAAAATAAAATGGAAAAAAATTATTATGTTCATTTAGCAGCAATTTTAATGGAACGAACCAAATTGACTAACGATCTTAAATACAAGGATCAAATTGGCCAAATTGAAAACACATGGACTAAATTGGCCAACGTAATAACACATAGAACATTTTGACATTTAAAAGAAATAATATAAAAGTAAAGTAAAAAGAAATTAATGTATGGCAAGAGTAGAATAGGAAAGAGAAAGAACAAAAAAGAAAAAGATTGATTAAAAAATATTAAAAAATAAAAGAGAGTGTAAGTGGAGAAATGAGAGTGAGAAAATCAACTCCCTTTAAAAACTCTTATTTTTAAAATTAATTATAATTTTTGAGTTTAATATTTAGAATAAAATACTAAACAGACTCTTATGTTTCTAGACATGGAGGATATCATCCTTTGGATCGAGTTGGTCATGAATGATTCTTTAATGTGCATATCTAAACAAATCTTCTATCATTGGTTTTTTTTTTTTTTTTATTATTAAATTTTTTTTTTTATATAAAAACAAAGCTTTAAACGGTCCATAGGTAATCAAACAATGTTAATAAATGAGATCAAAGTCGAGCATAATTTTTTTTTTTTTTAATCTTTTACTTTTCCATTCATATGTTTTTTTTAAATACAAATGAGAATTTACTCTAAAAAAATCTAATCTATATAGAGGAGAATTCGAATTTAAATATAAAAGAACGAACGCAGTGTCGTGGCCAATTTGTCTAACTTACGTCTTCTTACTCATCTGTTTTTTAAAGAAACAACAAACACCCGCCGAGATGGTACCGACCTGGGCCAACTGTTGCTAGTAAACAGAAAACTGGAAATAGAAAGCCAAAGCCCATCAAGGGGGGATGGTTGCCGTGGTCCATAACAAAACCCATTTAAGACACAAACGGTTTTCTGGAGTCTGGTTCGATTTTCGGCCTCAACTACCAGGAGAGGCCGATAAAGAAATCAAGAAAAATCAAAACTTTGGTAAGAAAGATCGTTTTTTTCCTCTCAATGAATGTTCTTCTTTTAACAATTTTCGATCTTTCTCTTCTTTTGGTTTCAATTTTAAGTTTTTGTATGCTTTTTCAAATTTAATTGTTAGCCTTTTGATTCAACTGGTTAGGCGTATGTATGAGTTGAGCTTGCATGCCATGTGTTTGATAGAATGTCCGAATGTGTGTACAGTACAGGAAGTATATACTGACAAGGTTGAATTGGTTGTCTATTTGTTAGGTCCAGCTTTGAAGTTTGAAGTTTGAAGGTGACACTTTTTTGTGGAGTTTGTGATGAGACGGCAGGGGCAGTATGGTGATTCAGGAGTGAACACATATGCTGCTGCTGCTCCGATGCATCATATGTCTGGGCAGAGGATGGAGCACAAATCTAGTCATTTTGAAGGACGATTGGAAGCCTTCACTCCAGAGAGGGACAATCCATATGCATCTTCAAAATCAGAGGGCCAATGGAGATGGGAAAGAGATGGATCAAAAGGGTCAAATCCAATGGCATCTCATATGTACAATGAAGGCAAGTGTTGCGGTCAACTCTCTCTCATATACGTATATGCTGAGTCTGGGTTTGTTGTCATATGAATTGCTAAATCTGAAGTTCTTGTTTAATTTTTAATTTTAATTTTAGTTTATGGTATAAGTCAAATAAAACTTAAATTCTGAATCAATAATCAGATACTTTCTTATTTCTAGTCTGTTAAAGGCTAAAAAATTCGGGCAAAGTGATTATTATAATAATTAGTCGGTCATTCAAGTCTCTAAACCAATGTAATTATCAAGAGCGTTGAGCACTTTCAGAACTCTATAAAAGATGTTGGTTGTACGCATTTGATTTTATTTCCTAGCACAAATCTTAATAACTTTAGCTACTCCTCTCACTCGTCTCACGAAATTGATGGAGTCGTACACCTGTAAAAGACACTCTGGGGCTCAATCTAGGAAAGTAGAAGCATCGTAGCAGGGTTTTAATAAAGGAATTCAGTCATTCCTGTTGTGAAGAAATCATGTCGTATTTGTACATTTCTTACCTTCTCCTAGCAGGACGTGGAAGTATAACTTGTACTGTTGTACCCTAATTGTCATGAATCCTGAGTTTGTAATGAAGAAAAGAAAGGAATCTCTTATTTTTGGTCCTTGTTTCCTTGCTGGACTTAATTCCAGAACTAATTAGAGATAGTTATTGACTTTCCTTTACTGGATAGTCTTGGGTCTCAAGGCTGTTCACTTGGGGCTAAACAAACTCTGTTGGCCTACCCAACGTCCTATACCGTTAGGATCTTATTGATATTGCCACGTCAATTTTTCTCTTTTTGGGTGTTCGTGCCAGTAGCACTCGTCAACTTTAGACTGGCCTGCTTTTGCACCCCTATACTTGTTCTACTGTTCTCTACTTCTGATTGGGGGAGAGGGAAAATTTAATTCAACTCCTTTCCGTATGCTGACAGTTGGCACCGATAGCCAAACAACTCAGAGTCTGACAGTTTATGCCGTGGACTCTTGTAACAACGAGGCATAAGTCTTAATTTCTTGAGGAGGACTGTTCATTCAAGGATCTAGATGAGTTCAGAAATTAGTCAGCATCTCTCCGTTTGCCACCTTCATGGTGAATACGGAAGTATGGTGCTTCGTTGCCAAGAATTCCCAATGTACTAAGGTATGAACAACTCGCACGGCTTTGTAAGCTAGGGATAGGTCCGGCGGCATATGCTTAACCTTGAGGAGGGCTGGTCCTGACAGAGTGGATATACATGACACTGGTGAGTGTTCTCTTCTCCTTCCAATGCCATTTTATTCTGGGAAGTGATAAATATGCTCCACAGGATCCACTTTCCCACTGATTATTGAACATCTTGAAGTTTGGGGTTGAAACTCTTTGGATTTGGATGTAGTTAGTGAGAGATGATTGGTTGATCCTTTAGGCATCCTGCATAGACAGCTATTCTCGAATCGAAGGGGAGACAGAGATGGAGATGCCGGAGACGAATGTGAGGACTCAACAATAAGCTAAGTATACCTTTGTATCCTCTCAAATGTTACTCCATTCTCTTCTTAGGTTTTGCTCTTCCCTGTAGCTCGCCACCCATTCAACGGGCTCCTTTGGCTTCTCCAATCTTGCCCAGAGCAATTTGTTCTCACGTGATGCTCCTAGGGTAGGGTGATTGGTTGGGGCCAAATAAACTCCTTTTCCAGTTGGGCTCCAATAGCTGGTATTGCCACATTACTTTGCCTAATTTTTAATATTCGTGCCAGCTGAAATTGTCCACATGTTAGCTTTACCCAGGCTTAATTTTATATTCCGACATGTACACCCCCATCCTCGGATTCAGCAAGATTGAAACATAGCTATTTTTTGTTTAATTCCTGGGCTGTATCATTTGTCTTTTAAGATCTGCTGTGCTTTCTTTAGCCAAATCTTCAACCAAGCATGATCTGGTATTGACTGTTTTGCCAATAAAGTTTATCTGTAATAATATACATAAGAGCTAAATGTTGTCATGATAGGAGCATAGAGTGCATGTTATGTTGATCTCATTTTATTTACATTACTATGTAGATGTGAAATTGTTTGATGTTATATTTGGGTTAGTGGTGTACTTGTTATGGTTTACATTTTTATATTATTCTACAAGCTTGAGAGGCATATGACTATGGAAAAATTATTTATTCATTGTCAATGGTAGTTGAGGTAAATCCCTAAATATTAACAGATACCAGGCCCTCTATATGTACTCATGAGGGTAACAAGGGAGAAAGTGATAGAGGGTCCCATTAGGGTACCTCCATATGTTCAACAAACAAAAGAAGTTGAGTTTTATTAGTGGGACATAGTTGAGTTAGAAACCTTTGTCATCTTTCCAAGACATTTTGTAATTTTTATGTGGACAAAACCGTAATTGCTGCTAACAAAACATTTTAGCTTGCTGTAGTCCTTCCGTGTGATCCCCATCTTTTGTTAGTTTTTTTTTTTGGCACTGTCATATTTTTGTTATAACATTCCTATGATTTTATTGTCACTAGCAAAGGTTATGATATAGAAGTGCTCACCTGAGCGGGCCATTGGAATCCAACGGCTGTGTTGGATTAGTCGCTCAGGTGAGGGCCTCTATGTTATGACACGCCTTAAGTTCTTTTCTTGTTGAAATTTTGAAATGTGTATGCTTAGGGTCGCATGCTTGTTTTGCAGGTCAAGGGGGTGATACATCAAGATCCTATTACCAGGGTCAAAGGCCTGATCCAAAACTTGCTATGGAGAAACAAAACAACAATGATTCCCGATCTCAATCTCATAATGAAGATATGGACCTTGGGTATGAGGACAAGCCTTCCTCACAGACTTTTGAAGAACTTGAGCAGAAATTCCTTGGCGACATTAGGAAACTAACCAAGGAACAGAACGATGCTGAGGATGCAGAAAATGCTAGACACAAAGAGGTTAGTTTATATTTGAAAATGTATTTTCTTCTTTTATATTTATGCTTGTTATTCTGTTGGATTCCCAATTTTCTTATGGGCTAAGTGGATTCTTTGGGGTTTTGTGGTCATATGAATTACACTTGTGCCTCACCTTTTTCTTTTTGTTTTCTGAAAACAAAGAATAGTATTAATTTATCAGAAAAGTAGAAGTGCATTTTCTCTTAGATAGCCTTTCCTTTATGCTTGACTTGTAAGCTCATTGTGAACAGACAGATATGCATAATGAAGTAGAACCCAAAATCTACAATAAAATACTTTTTTCGCAATACACATTTAGGGCTCGTTTGGGAGTGTTTATGTAGAACTGATTTTTTACTCATTAGTGATTTTGCAAGAGCATCACAGACTGTAAATTAGAAAGTTAGAAACAGAAAACTCTGCAAACAGACTCAAAAAAAGGAATAAAAAAAATACAAGTACAAGAGAGAATATAGCAATAACTTCCTCTACTACATAGCCAAAGAGATTGCAGAAAAGAGAGAACTCTGCAAAACACAATAGAGGACAACAGGCCTCAGGCGCCATGGTGCTATTGGCAGCCCTGAGTGGCTTGGCAGTTGAAGGGTCATTTGTATGCTTGATGGGGTTCAGTTTCTTGGCATCAGTGACACTACTGGTTGTAAGCTCACGGCTTCTGTCGATTTTCAGCCCTCTGCTGCTCGGTTTGTGTTTCTGGGAGCATAGCCTATTTGGGCATTTAGTAAAAATAATAAGGATAATATGGGAATTTTAAAAGTTTCATTAAAGCCCCTAAGTGATTCCCGTGTTTTACAAAAAATCACTTCTAAGGAGAAGCACCTCCCATGTGCTTCTCCATTAAATCACTTGAAGTATACGCATTTAAAGCACTTTTTTTGCCAAACACTTCATTTCTTAAACAAGAGTGATTCTATCCCTTTGGAAGTGATTTTGGCCCTCCCATAATCACTCACAAACGGGCCCTAAATTTAGGTTTCTTTTTCTTTAGTTTGCTTAAATTAACTAAAAGGTTCCCTGTTTCACATTTTCTTTTTCTCTTGCGTTCTGTTCTCTTTTTCTCACATCCCATCTATAATTGGGGATGAGGATTTGTTTCATGCTTCTTTTTGGTAAATAATTTAAGATGTTCATTTGTCTTCCACCTTACGCATTAGTGATTCATCCGTTTCTCAGAAAATTGGTGCGATAAATGCTCAGTATGAAGAACAACTAGTAGCACTTCGGGCGCGGCATGCAAGTCGTAGAGACGAATTGCTTCGTAGGGAATCAAATGCCCGGCAGCATCAGTACCAGCAGTCAGTAATGGATCGTTACCCTAACAGCAGCATGGGCCCCTCTGAACTTCGTGGGTACAGTGGAGTTGCAGCCTCAGCTGCTGGTGGCGAAGGGCACCGAGCCTATAATACTGATCAATATGAGTCCTACAGAGAGCGGGCTCGATTTCTTGGAGGTTCTCGTGATCATGGGTTTGAGCCTAGAGGTCCATATCCAGGAGGCCGAGTTTATGATACCGGCTCGCGCTATTACTAAGTTAGCATTGTTTGTTAACCTTGCTCTAGTTTTTCTTCACCAGGTTTATGTTGGTTAGGCACCTTATTATAGTAAACATATTACTGTCATTTGTGTTTTAATGATAAATTATGCAGTGTGCTTTGGTGTATTGCTTCTGGTTAATTAGTATAAAATCTTACATGTTTTAATAAGTGCATAATGAATGTCGCCATTGACATGCTAGTTCTAGGACATCTCTTGCGTGCTCTTAACGGTCCTGGCACCTGCATTGCGCTCCCTTGGAGTTTTGGAGGGAGCACTTATTCTTCTCATATGTGCATGAAAGTTTTGCAAAGAAATAACCATCACTTAGTCTAGGTGGGGCTTTTAATGGTAGAGCATTCATCCTCATATGTGCATGAAAAAAGTTCCAAAAAGAAACCAATTGCCTTCCCTTCCCATAACGACGCATTTACTTACAAGGAAGGAGTGTTGGAATGACTTCGATTTCTAATTTTCCCCTGGTGTTTATTAAAGCATGAGTAATTTACTTACATGGAAGGAGTATTGGAATGATTTCGATTTCTAATTTTCCCCTGGTGTTTATTAACGCATGAGTAGTGCAAAATTTCTTATGTGTTTACTAACCACATACAAAATCAAGAAGTATGTAAGTTCTACATCACAATATGAAATCCAATACTTGATAGATCAATAATTATATATATAGTGGGACGCTGGCTACCGCGATGTGGAGACTGAATGACACTCCAGTGTTGCTGTAACTCTCTTATCTTCTCCTACTGTTCCAACTCACCCTCTCCACAGCATCATTTCCTGCTGTAAAATGAAGATCCATGAATCATGGTGTTGTGCAATTAAGATCTACCGTGAACAAAATGTAGCTGTTGATGCTTTGGCTACGAGAAGTTATAATCTTGGCTCTGGTCTCCATGTCTATGATGAGGTTCCTGACTTCCTTGAAGATATTCTTGCTGCGGATGCTAAGGGCGCCGTGAGGCCAGGTTCTTTTGTTTTGTAGTTTGTTTGGTTTGGGCTTTTAGGCGCCCCACCCCCCACTTACCAAAAAAAAAAAAAAAAAACCAGTCTTCTCAAGTAATCTAATTTACAGGGAGGTGGATTTGAACTTGAGTGCAAGTAGGCCTATAAAAATGGACCCGACTTGTTGTTTATAAATTGTAAATTTAGGATAATACAATGACCAGTTTAGCTATATGATTTTTTCAGTTACCAAATTGAATTTTTGTGTTACCAAACAAGTATTTAACCCTTAAATTTATTATCATAATTAACTTACATTATATCTTTGTTTTCTTTTTAAAACATTAGAGGGAATTGAATCATTAACTTATTCTAATACTAACCCACCATTCCACCCTCTCTCACCACTTGAGCTAACCCCAAAGACTTTATATATTAGTTTCTTTGGTTGCATGTATTCTTTTTAATTTGTTGTAAGCCCAATCACGTCTTCTAATTGTGAATGTATTCAAATTTACAAAATAAATTTTATATGCTAGATATATTTGTGGGTAATTAAATTTTCCTATCTGTTATTACTCCTAACAATAATAATAATTGTTATTTGCACCCAGATTCAATATTTTCTTATTTTAAAATTGATTAGTTATTTGAGTATCATCATAATATTTTTAAATTTATTTATTATATTCGTTTATTCTCTCAATTATAATTAAATATCTATTTGATTGTCAGTTTAATTAATTTTTAGTATGGATAACCTTTAACCTTTTCTCTTCTTTTTTTTTTGGCCAAATTTAAGAAGGGGAGGGTGAGGCAAACAAATATTGGGGTCCATGTTTATGTTTTTGTCTATAAATAAATTTCAGTTATTGATCAATTAAAAATAATAAAAAAACTTGGTACTTAGGCCATCTCTAGTTATAAGGCTAAATGTAGTTTAGGGTTAAAAATTTAGCCCTCCAAAATATTAATTTTTTAAAGAATAGTACATGGCTAAATTTTTCCATCTCCAGTCATGCAGGACTATATTTTAGGGTCCTTCATATTTTATTATTTTGGGAAAAACTATGGTACAACACTCATACATTCCACAACTATGTATTGTTTAATTTAATTAAACTACTATTTAGAGACAATATTCCATATATGACAAGATTTCTGATAAGATTTTGTGTCCACGTGGCATGTCTTATCCTGAAGGAATCTTAATAATTTTTCATACTACAATTTTCGAGTGAAACGTGTTGAATTTTTTTATAATTTTTTCTTAAATAACACGAATTGAAAACATGAATTGAAAACATTTAAAACATTTAAAAAGTACGTGTGAAAACATGAATTGGTGTAGAGTACTTGCCTAATCCTCTAGGGCTTTGTCTGGTTTTTTTTTTTTTTGTACTTGTTACCCATTTCTCCTCATTAATAAAACACTATTGTGTTTGTGTTCAAAAAAAAAAAAGATGACCACATTTATAAATATAAAAAATAAAAAGGATGGGTTTCAATGGTCTGACCCCCAACGATCATGACCATTAATTTTTTTTATAAATTTTTCTTAAACAACACGAATTGAAAACATTTTAAAAAGCTTTTAAATATATATAGATATCCAGCTGACGTCATCGATGACATCAGCTCTTTTAATGTTGGTTGTTGGATATGCATTTGCACGAGATGATTTGTGCTCTTACCCACACTTGATAATTTATCTTCTTCAAAAGTAGATGCATAGGGCCCACAAAAATTTTGGTCTAGGCCAAAGTTGGGCTACATATGGCTTGGTTGCGGGGTTAATGGGCCAAATTTGGCCCTCGAAATTTGGCCAAAATTTTGTTTAGCCCATGGTTGGAGATGGATTTTGCATTATTTTAGGGCTATATTTGAGATATAGCTCATAGCTGAAGATGGCCTTAAATTTGTCAAAGAAAATGGGTTTAGCTTAAAAACAAAAAGGGGCCTACATGAATGAGAAAGGAAACAACAATATCAAACCCAACTTATTGCCTAGGGGATTGGAATCAAACAAAACCCAACTTATTGCCTAGTTGCCTATTGTCCATATATGACACCCTCATTATAGAACGATTCAAGTTAGAAGAACAAATCTTGTAACTCCTCCCCCCTCCCCCAAAAAAAAACACCACCAAAAAAAAAAAAGGTAAATGTAAAAGATATTCTAAAATGGACAACTCAAAATTACCCTAAAATTATTGGACTTAATCACCAATTTTTATTGTGTAGATTACTTGAGCACCAATTAAGTTTTTCTCTCTCTTCGTGTTACATTTTCACTCATACTTTCCTAAACACATATGTACATATGATTTTCTTTGGTTATAGAGAGTTCATTCAATTATTTAGGGTTGGCATTCACTTGAAGTCCAAACTTTACTATTTCCAAATCGCACTCCCTTCTCACTTGTGTTACTTAATTTGTTAATGGGGTCGTCAATAATATTGATGAGCAAGATTGGAGAAGAGAAAAAGGGTTTGATGAGTAAGCAAGGTTTTGGTGATGGCTTGTTTCCTCTATCAAAGGCGATTTGTAGTATATTCAAGATGTGGCAAGAGGAACAAGAGAATTCTTCAGTATCTCCAAAGAAAGGAAACTCCTTGCACTTCAATTTCTTGAATGATAGGCCTAGCACTAGGAATACCATTACTACTCCTTAAGTATTAATTTCTCCAATTAATTTTCATATAATCAATACTTTCTTTCTTCCCTTTAATAAGTATTTCTAAAGCATATGTACTTATTTTCTAACATTGAATTTGTTTAATTAATTTGTTACAGAAAGAAGAAAATGGGCTAGCGATGATCGTGAGAGAAAAAGAAGAGATATTGGAAGGTACTATGAGTCATGATGATAATGACCTGATATTGGAGAGTACTAGGAGTGGTGGAGGTTCTAGGATTCAAAAAGTTAGTTGGGCAAAACTTACATACTAAACTCCACGGTACGAGTGAATTTCATTAAAAAACATAAAAAGATACACTTAGTCAGCTAATGAGCCTTATCCTCAAATGCATCTCTAAATAAAAGTTCAACAAATACAAAAGCTAAAACTAAAACCAAAAGTAAACGCAATGCATACAAAACAACACTGTTTAAATCTAAAATTTAACCCTGCAAGACTTGGAACTCTTAAATTTCTCAATTATCGATGCAATATCGATATTATTAGCAAACTATTTTTCAATGTGGAGGATCATACAATTAACAAGAAATTCATCAGCTATGGTGCTTCAAAGTTGATTCTTAATAATTCTCATACATGAGAAAGCTTGTTTAGTTGTTGCTGTAGAAATAGGAAGAGTTAATACCAACCGAATCAACCTGTCAATGAAAATATAGTTTTTTGCCAAAGTTGTTTCCACCAATTGTTGACATAGCTGAGGAAGAGTAGTTGTTTCCTTAAAGCAAGGAAGGCGATGTATATCATTTTGAAAATACCTGAGCTCTGTTTCTAAAGCTTTCAACTCACGTGGAAGGAAATTAGCAGGATAGAATTTCTTGATAAGTTTACATATATGTTCAATATTGAATGCTTTGAAGGAATTACGAGGATCCAATGATCAGCTAAAAGTAAGAAGTTCAACTGTTTGCTTTGTAAATCTATCATTTAACTCCCTCAACATACAATTTAAAAACATCATTAAATACATAAATGCGATAAGCATGCTCAATTGTAACATCTTTTGGTTAACAAGAACGACGTGTACCTGTCATATGACAAGCACCCATATCAGGAACATCAACACCATGTAGTTCACAAAATGATACCACACTCATGAATAAATCATCCCAACCATGTTCCCTCTTATCTTGAAGTTGCATTTTTGTGTTTTCAACAAAATTTAAAGCACTTACAATGTCTTGAGTTTTATTCTGAAATGCTTGACAAAGAAAATTGGTCAATCCCATAATTTTATCCATCAAAACCAATGCAAACACAAACTCAAAAGACATCATAGCAATATAGTTACTCTTTGCATCACCAAGAAATTGTTGGTTAGGTCCATGATCATTGATTTCCAGAGGAAGTAATTTAGTCTCTTTAAATAAACTCATCAAACTTGTAATAGAGGCAAAATGAGAGCCTCAATGAGTGGCTCTAGCTCATATCAAAGTATGAGCTTGATGAAGTCTTCTACCTATCTCAAGTTCCCATAATTCAACAACTCTTTGAGTTTAGCGTTTCGAATTAAGTTTAACTCATTACGGCGCTTAGCAGAAACACTAACAAAATTCACAATGTTAGTCAACATTAAAAAAAATCTCCATACAACTTTCACATCTTTAGTTGCATCATTTAATGCTAATTGCAAGCGATGAGCAAAGGAATGCACATAATATCCATATGGACAATCTTGAAGAAACAATGCTTGTAATCCATTCCATGAACTAAGCATATTACTAGCACTGTCATACCCTTGACCACTCATATTCTCCACTAGAATGTTGTTATTACCAAGAACTTTGCATATCTCATTTTGAAGATTAAAGGCATTAGTGTCTGCAACACTCACAATATCAAAAAAGAGCTCACGAATAAATCCATCACAATCAACAAATCTTAGAGTAATAGTCATTTGTTCTTTACCGGATTCATCAACAAGAATACAAAATTTGTTATTCCTAAGTTCTCTACAAATTGACTTCCTCACCTTGGTAGCAAAAATATGCAAGATTTATTTTTGTATGTCATTGGAAATGTACTGAGCATTTTGAGAAGCCTTATCTAGGACAACTTTCTCAACTTCTATATTCATTCTTGCAAAAGACTTTACTATTTCAATGAAATTGCGCCGATTAGATGAGTCAATGGATTCATCGTGGCCTCGAAAAGCCATTGCTTGATTTGCTAGATACCTAATGCTCTCTATTGTGGTCGTAAGTCGCAATTGATTGTCCATCACTTATTACTTTGATTGCTTATCTACAACTTTTTCAATATGAAGAGATGAGTTTTTTTTTAAGCTAATCCACTTTTGCATAGCAAGATGATGTGGTGAATTTAGCTTGCCTACATGATGTTGAAATGCACATTGATTCCCACCAATTCTCTTCCTTTTTTTTTATACCCATCAACAATAAAGGTTGGGTGTGCCTGATTCATGTCAAAAAGGAAGCAAGGAAAACAAAATACCTTATTCTTAACAACTGAATACTCAAGCCAAGTGAATTGGCCAAACCACTTTTTGAATTGAGCGCACCAATTAGTAATTTTTTGCACAGTTTAATTTCTCACTACATACACTATAGGGTCAGGCCAAAACTCATTGTAATAGTTAAAGCCGGTCAACGAGACCAATTTGAACGGTTTGATATATTTTTCTATTAAAAACATATAATCTTAAAAAGAGTCGAACCAAATCATGCACAATAAAATATGGTTTGACTTATTTTGGCAGTGAACTAAATCACATACTTTAAGCTTATTGTGTTTTTTATAGGTTAATTAACTAATTTTAGTGTTGTAAATTGTGTCGCAATTTAGTTTTGTCCACACCCTAAGAAACGGAAGTCTTCATAACCTAATAATAGTAATAGCATCATCCTGTTTGGACAAAAGATAAAAATGGCCACGACTAACCTTGCTAGTAACCATGCCAGTAGTATTGAATATGATTAACTTTATTAAGAGCAGTCAATAACTATTAAGAATACTTCTTTGAAAATAACATATAGTAATGATGAGGACAAAAATTGGGTTGCTGCTCCTAATAAGAAGAAGAAAAAGGTCAAGTTTTCGGTGAACAAGAATTCAAGTAAGCGCATGGGCCTACCCGAACCTACTTATGAGTTTCCTAAAGAATTCAAGCAAGTGATCTTGGAAAAAATGAATGGGACAAGGCTCCAATTGTTGGCAAGGAAGAGTTTATTCCGCGCTAGCGTAAAGAGAGATTAAGGCAGGTTGTTGCTGCCTCAAGAGCAAACCTCATCCAAGAAACCCAAGAAATTCATCAAGTGTAAGGAGAAGGACATGCTCGAGAAATGTAAAACGGAGGTTCCATCGATAGATCATGTGCTTGAGAAAGAATAGATAACCTTGGGGTGGTAGAAGTTGTCAAGCAAGTCAAAGAGCTCATTTATATTGACAACTACCTGGAATCACATTGTTCATAAGCATCATCTAAATGAAGATGCTTTAGTTCAAGTTTGGTCATTTTAGGCTATTAACCCTAATTTTAACCATGACAATCTTGATGATGATCTCAATGGTCATCTCGATGATAATTGCAATGATGATCAAGATGACGACAATGCTGATGATGATCTTAATGATGATCTTAATGATGATTATGGTTAGCTTCACTTGGCTCTTATTCTGGTTTGGAGAGGTGATCTTGTTCTCAAGGAAGGAGGCAACAAAGGAAGTTGCAGTAGAAGCAATAAAGGATGAGAAGTTGTAGGTGGCAGCAGCAGTGGGAGCTGAATCCCTGAAAAGTTTGAGAGTAGCAACCCAGAAAAAATTGATAGCTACAACCCCAAAGTTGGTGAAAAAAGACCAAGGGACTTTTAATCAAGACTATTTTATATAATAAATTTTTGTAAATATTTTTTAGGATGAGCATTTTGTAGCTAGAGCTAGTTAGGTTTGGTATTTGCAATGTAATTGAGGAATTAGCTAGCTAGCTTTGTGTGTAATTGATGAGTTAATGGATCCATACGCTATACGTAAAATTTGAAGAATTATGAACTGAATATTAGCAATTGACAATGGGAATAGTAGTCAATCTGATCACCAAATGGAAATTCTGATCACAGTTGATCACATCCGCTCTTTGCTAAAAAATGATTGTGTGAATTAGAAAACTCATACTTTAATTAATTCTCATTATGTATTAATTAATTACGTATTGTTTGATTTTTTGCCACAGTTGACTTGAGGAATGTTGTATAATACAAAAGTTTCCTAAGAAACCAAGGTCGACATGCAAATGTATCACCATATTCGGCCAAAAGCTAAGCTATGCTAAGAAGAAGAGAGCTAGGTTTTCCAACAACGTCTTGCACTTGGGCTTGAACTTGAACTTGAAGAAAGAAAGAGAAGAAGAAGAGGGTGGTTATGGTGATGAAGAACAAGGGCAAGAAGATCAAAGTTGAAAACGACGTGCCTGAAGAATTTAAGAGTTTGATTCTTGAGGGATGAACAGGACGAAACTGCAAATGTTATTGCATAAGAGTTTGTCCGAGAGTGACATAAAGAGAGAACAAGGCAGGTTGTTGCTGCCTCGACATCAAACCAAAACAAAGATTTCCTCAACTCCAATAAGAAGGCTATGGCCAAGGGTAATGGGATCCATAGGGTTCCATTTATTGGCCGAGAGCTTGAGGAAGAAGAGATAATTTTAGGGTTGTGGTACATGCCAAACAATCTTATGTGTTGAAATTTACTTGGAACCACATTTTCTGTGATCATCAACTAAACGTAAATGATAGGGTCAAACTTTGGTCTTTCCGGATTCATCATAACAACAATGAGATTAACGGCAGGTTGGTGATGACAATGGTCAAGTTTACTTTGCTTTTGTTTTGGTTGAGAGATGCAGTTCTTATTAAAAAGGAAGGTAGTAAAGAGGGTGCTACCAGTTATGCTAATGGACGAAGTAGTAGTGTTGGATTTGATTGGCAATCTAACTGAGAAATTTGGTAGAGCAAATTATGCTTAGGAAAATGTGTGTTTTTTCTTCTTCTTAGAAGTAGGAACTTTTACTTTCTTTCTAATCGCAGCTAATATGTGTATAAATTTTTATTTTTAAGTTTTTGATGAACTACTTTTCTATATGTGTCAAATTGTGATTTATTAAAAGGTTTCTCCTAACAAATATAGCAGGAATATATCATAATATTATGCTATATTTGTCCTCATTGCAAAATCGAAAACACCACGAGCGAGGAATATTTCACATAGGAGTTTTGATTGGCCACAAGAGATAAACAAGAGCAAAATAGTTATGTTGGTTGAGATAATAAGTAACCTTATGGCTCCTTGCAGGAGTGCGTTCTACAATAATCTTGCTAAACGACCTGTGAATTCTTCCAGGTCTGCACCTTAGGGTGCAAATACTTTTACGTTATCACATCACCATTTGTTGCACATCCATTTCTGACAAGGGATCCTGACCTTTTTTTTTTCCTTCCTAATTTGCAAGCCAATACCATGTTGAATAAGTATTTTGTTTACTTAATGAATTGGAATCATTTAAACAAGCGACCAATGAATAATGTAATGCCACTGTTTACTAAAGGGTACTTTAGACATCATGTGAGAAGTTCCTCACCGCACACATCCCCTTCGCATAAGGAAACGATAATGACATCCTCTCTAATGCTATCCACTCTACCATCTTTTCGATTAGGCCACAAAGAAAAACAAATTTATTTCCTTTGATGTATGCCTTTTGTTTTAGTTTCTCATTAGCCTATAAGAATGGCTTGTAGCTATACCCGATACTATGAGGGGCTTAGCCTAGTGTGTTGTGCAGACAGTAGGACCTTAGTTATGGTTATATTCCCATAGGCAGCACAAACTCGACCCTATTGCATTTAATATCCTTATAGTTGACGATGTTATGAGGGTTATAGAGGAAGGTCTTCTGAATCAAACTTTTTAGATACTTTCTTTTCATCTCATATTCTTTAGACTATTGTTTATGCACATAAAAATTAATGAGATAATTGATATTGAACAATAAACTTGTCCTTTAACTAAATACACTACTAAAAAACTGCGCTAAAAGCACAAATGGAATTTGTGCTCTTTATGTCAAACGACACGGATAATCGTGCTTTGTGAAGATGGCCACGGTCCAGCCACTTTAAAGTGGTCAATGTACTTCATAGTAGTTTTCGGTGATTATAGAGAATAAATGTGTTGCTTTGTGATAGGTATTTAGAGCACGAATGAAGCATTTGTGCTTTTATTTTGACAAGTGACTAAAATGTTAGATAGATTGATTTGACAGGTGTGAGCTGAGCACAGTTTCAAAATTGTGCTCTAAAAGGACCAGCCCTTAATTCCCCCTTAGAATCTATGACGAACCCTCTCCCTATCCGACATCAGGCATGTGTCGGCCTAAATTAGAAAAATACCCTTCTTGCCCTAATTCCAAAATAATTTTAAGGTTTAACTTCTACCTGAAAATCGGCAGAGCCTCCCTTGATAACGGCTCTAAACCTTAAAATCTACCTGCACAGCACATACAATTAATTTCCTAAGCACAACGTATAAACCACACACCAATTAACAACAGTTTCAATGGGCTTTAGGCCTCCTTTGCCAACGTAAATAAGTCAGCAAAATCCTCTTGATATAACTGAACTTAACAAACAAATCCTAAACGTGTAGCTACACCTAGGTTAGCCTAGGTTGCCAACGTACCCTTATAATTAAGCCACACATAGTTCTTTCTACCATAAATCATAATTAAGATAATATAGAAATGTTCAAGGTGAAACCAATAATAAAATTCTAGAATCATTCTTTACTTAATTTCAACAAGCTATAAACTAAATGTCATGTCCTGAAATTATGTACCTAACTGTTCAATCAGTTTATCATTGTACATCTAAACACATGTGTAACCAAACCTTTTACCTGAAAGCCATGCCTGCAACCGTAAGCATAGTGCATATATTCTGCTATCACCCACCAAGGGGTATATGGGAAATATCATTAAATCCGAAGGCAATTGGGGAAAGGGGAAACTAGTCAACCACATGTGTAGACAAGTCGGGCAGGTGGCTGGGGATCCTGGGCAACCCTGTACAGATAACATGAGTGGGTGGTGAAGAATATCATGTTAATTGTACAAAACATATCAGTACTGCACTGTTCTTGACATAGGTATACCCCAAACATAATCCGTCAATTTCATAGATAATCCATCAATTCCATAGATAATCCATCAATTCCAAGTATTACACATGTGGAATGGTCCACTCCACATGTATAGCACATCCTAGCAGAATTCAGGGACAAATGGTCAACCTGAGAACGCAATCCTAGCAGAACTTAGGGAGATATACTCAACTTGAGAAAGCAAATCCTAGCACCACACGGTTTGGGCTTTCTCGATACTCGTGGGGTAATGTCATACATGCGTAGACAAATTCAAAAAGCAACTGTATGTCCGAAGACATTTAGAAGGCAACCGTATGTTCAAATACATTTATGTATTCCGTAGGCAACATTTCTGTTTCCAAAGCAACAAATATTTCGTTTCCATAACCTTTCCGTCCTCACACTTTTCAACATATATGAAAATAAACATATAACCAAACATTTAAAATCAACTCAACCCAAATTCACACAACCAAATCACAAACACCTCCTAACCAATTGGTTCTGATTGGGCAGGTGAGGCCCACATCTTGGTCAATTAGGCCCGTGGGGCCCCTAACCTTTAATCTCCAATCCAAAAGTTCATGTAGGTCCACAACAGTCCATCAGTTACGTCCCAACAGATTGGTTACTATCCAATGGTCATATCGTCAATGACCACACGATCGGGCAAAGATCAATGGTTAAAACCTTGTATTTAAGGATTTGGAATATCCGAACGTTTGATTCTCGATCCACCAAAAGTGGCTAGAATTGGGTAAATCACAGCCAAAATCGTTGGCGAAATTGGGGGTTATAAATCAATCTCTTAAACAACAAAATCAACCTCAACCACCTACACAATCAACAAGAGTACGAGGAGAGGATCGAAATCCATACTTGGATCGTTGTTAACGGCCACTAGAGTCGCAAAAAATGGCAACAAAAAACATGGAAACGATTGGCCTTTTTCGAGCTCGCAACGGCGGCGTGACTGTCTGGGGTAGCGGGATCTTGGCCCAAACGTGGTCACTAGTCAGTGCTGGTCATTTTTCTACCAGTCTAATCATCCGAGGTGGTTGGACAATGACATTGTGTCGCCTAAAAGTTGAAAAGGCGTAGTGCGCCGCCATCCCCTGAGAGAGAGAGAGAGAGAGAGAGAGAGAAAGTGATGCACATTCCTTTAAAAAATCCAATTTTGTAATATTTATGGTTGTGCCACTGCACTTTTGTTGAACAAAACGTCTTCGTTTCAATTCCGATTTGGGCCCACAGCGTGTCTATGAACTCATGAGCTCAAGCACTACGCAAAGTAACCAAGAAAATTTTCAAAATTAGCCCTGAGAAAAAGTCAAATCTAAACCGCTAGGAAGCCCTAAGGTTAAAGTCATCGTTTCATTTATAATTTAAAAATTAAATTAAATTTAGGGATAGGTTGTTACTTGCTCAATAGGGTATATATTTCTTATAAAAAATATTAACACAATTTGAAAACCGTACTCATGCCAATTGTTTAAATATAAAAAAAAAATTACACATTCAGCTTTTGCACGTACTTACATTGGGTGGGATGGAGATGTTCTATACGAAATTAAAACCCTAGGAATTTTGTTCCCCACGCCAATTTTTAATTGCCACATACAAATTATATTGTATTGTACCATTCACAACATCAGTTACCTACCATTTTATGGAATGTCAACAAAAACCAATAAATTAAATTAAAAAAATATATATATAAACTAATAAATTAATGGGAGCTTTAGTTTTAAAACACAATACAGTTTACTAATTTGGAAGGCCAAAGACCAAATGTAGTACCTAATTTTACAAAAATATCAAAATTACACATAATGCCACTCCTTCTAAGGCAAGCATACTATGCCACATGTCCATATATCTAGCCAACCTCCCGCCGCTGGCCACCTGCAAACACCACCACCGGCCACCACCATCGGACTCCCGCTGCCGGCCACCACCGCCGGACTCTCGCAGCCGGCCACCTGCCAACACCACCACTGGCCACCACCGTCGGACTTCCGCCACCTGCTAGCCACCGTCTACAGGGTACTAACTCCATTGCCCTTTATTCACCTTTTAAAAAAATATTTTGTGTCATTGAATGGACTCGAACCTTGACCCTCGAAGGAGGAAGGCTCACTCACAAACCACTACACCAAACTTGATTTTGTTATATTTATTCAGTTATACAATATTTATATAAACAATCAATGGTTTAAAAAAAAATTCATTTCAACACTTATTCATACAAAAATTGCAAATAAAAACAGAAACTACAACAAAAATACAATGTAGATATCAATTATGTTAAAAAAACAAAAACAAAAACGAAAACAGCTACAAAAACAATTGTAATTAAATGAAAACTACAATGCAGTTTTCATTTTCCAAAAGTCCAATTTTGAGTTCCCTCGCTCTTAGGTAGTTCTACTCTTCTCTTGCCCACCTAATTCCTCATCTGGGTAGCCTCTACTCTTTAAATTGTTGAGGTTGAAGGCCAAGGAAAGAGCAAAAATCCAATTGTAATTAAATGAAAACTGCAATGTAGTTTCCAAAAGTCCAATTTTGAGTTCTCTTGCTCTTGGGTAGTTCTACTCTTCTCTTGCCCACCCAATTCCTAATATGGGTAGCCTATACTCTTCAAATTGGTGAGTCTGAAGGCCAAGGAGAGAGCAAAAATCCAATTGTAATTACCAAAACTGCAATGTGGTTTGTATGAAACTACAATGCATAACATGTATAAAATTTTATTGAACTAAAGCTTAAATGGTATTGCGAAATATCATATGACAATGATGACATCCACCATATCTAAATCAAGACAAATGCATATTAAGTGAGTAAGCTTTATAATAAGAAGTTGCAGCTAAAAAACAGAAATTCAATAGCATCAATTATATACTATGTAAAAATCGTAATTCAATGAGAAAGTTGGGGTGTGAAGGGACCAACCTGGGCCAATCAATTATAATTACCAACTCATATACACAACTAAAATGGCACATGTGGGTAGTGTCTAGCAGCATATCCAGAAAATTGTGAAAATAGCCCTTTGTCATTAAACTCATCTTTGTTGTCTCTTCCACCGCCCATCTTACTTCAACTTGTAATTAATGCACACATAAAAATCATAATTCAAAAAATCAGTTGGGAAACCAACAACCAAAAGTAATCAAATAGAAACAAGCACATTAACAGCCACTAAGCAACCCCACATCATGTCATAGTCTGAATGGTGCCCAATATATGCAAAGTTTACTAGTTTAACAGAGTCCAACCAAGAAAAATACATAGACTATGTTGCAGAGAAGATTCACAAAACAAGATATGACCTAAAGATTCTTAAATTTGGGCAACCATGATCTTTAACTTTTTAAACGGAAATCTTGTTATCATAATGGTTTCTACTTTGTATATTATATAGTTAATAGCATGAACTATTTGGCAAAACTTCAAATTGGCCAGGTTGAAGGCCAAAGAAAGAGCAAAAATCTAATTGTAATTAAATGAAAACTACAACGCAGTTTCCGAAAGTCCAATTTTGAGTTCCCTTGCTCTTGGGTAGTTCTACTCTTCTCTTGCCCACCAATTCCTCATCTGGGTAGTCTCCACTCTTCAAATTGGTGAGGTTGAAGGCCAAAGAAAGAGCAAAAATCCAATTGTAATTACCAAAACTGTAATGTAGATTGTGCAAAACTACAATGCAGAACCTGTGTAAAATTTCACTCAACTAAAGCTTAAATGGTATTGAAAAATATTATATGACAGTGATGGCATCAACCAGCAATATCAAAACTAAAAAACATACACAAATGTTAGTAAATCCTCTGTATATTCATGTTTTTATTTCACTAATTAGAGAACAATAAGCAGGCACACCATATTGGTATATTCTAAAAAGAAGGCATGGAATGAGCAATTGGGAGCAGTATCAGGTGCGGGCATAGTATGACCAGTGTCAAAGCCCACGTTCCTTAGTCTCTTAAAGGGAAACAAAGGGAAAATCTATGTTGGGTGTTTATACAGCAAACCCTAAAGTTCTGAAAAGAATTGAAAAGGCTAAATGCCAATTCTATTGGATATATTCTTATACCAGAAAAAACGGGGTTGCCTTCATGAACTTTTTTTTTCTACTACTCATTCTACCACGCATGCATGCACACAACAATGTAGGTCTACATCTCGAATTGGATCAACAAAGATAACTTATATACTGCCAGTTCATGATAGTTTTCAAAGCTTGACAGTATATAGATTAAAGCAATTACCTAACAATATATGGATTCATGAAGAAGAGCATAAAGTGGATTTGTGTCAAAAGATGACCACTTGTCAAACTGCAAACATGGAATGGTTTAAGGTTTATAACTTTATACCAGGTATGTTCAAAGCCTTGGATTCAACATCAATAAAAAGCAGTTATTTTCTTACAGCATCCAAGAAGTAATAACTGATTTCCTTTGGTGCTCCTGAAACTATTATAGGATCCTAGGCCCTCTCAAACCGCAAATGTAGCAGATTTTCTCATATTGTATGACTTTATTAGTTAGCCTTGAACTAAGATTAGCAAACTACAAGTTGAAATTGTAAAAAATAACAGTATATGGAGAAAGTGGAAAATGGCTCAAATTATAGGGATCAAGTGTAAAGTGATGAATGATAACATAACTTAATGACCAACCTAGTTTGACAAAATCTGACAAGCCAAAGTCTATAGCCTTCAATTGTGAATCCTCATCCTTTGATGAAAACAGAAAATTCTGAACAAAATACACTTATGAATGTGAAATGAATGCAAGTTACAAACAACAACTAAATGCTTGAAGAAAAAATGCAGTTATGCAATGAATGCAAGTTACAACTCCAGAGGCAATAGCAGTAGTCATCTAACGTCAAAAACATTAAACAAAATCACCAAATAAGACAACACCAATACAATACGAATTTAAAAAACATAAATAAATAGCAGAAAACAAAGCGTAGAAGGGTACTAGAAGAACGCCAACTGTCAAAACAACAAAATGAGACAGGATGCAGCAATCTGACTAGAACATAACCTGTTTTCAGAAGAAGATAAAACTAGAAAATCTATATACAAACTAACTCGTATCACCAATTCATAGTTAGACCACCAAGGAAATTATCAGGACTAAATGTCAACTTCGCTCATACCACAAAAACCATTTTTGCAGATAAAATATGCATCTCTTCTTCCCTAGAAAGTATAACAATTACGAAAACCAAAATTATTTGTGTTTCCTGTAAATCATGTGTCCGCCAACAAATCCAATTCAAACAATGCCAAGAAAACGTTTTAAGGATCCATATCAATCACAAAGACGACTGATCATCCTAAGAATCCGCAAAACTCACTAATTCACAAGTCAATTGATTAGTAAACTCAGTCAAACTGAGAAATTGCATACCAGGTTGATAAGCTGCGAGTCAAGCAACTTGAGAATTCCATCGCAGATTGATCTCTTGATCTTGGATTGATGATCACAGATCATAGCCACGTGGTCGTCGTTGCTGCCAGGGGGAAGAGAGAGAGATCGATCTGATCAACAAAAAGGAAACCAACAAATTTGGGTCAGGCTTTTAAACAAAAAAGGTATAATTATCTTTTTAGTCACTAATGTAAGGTGGGCCAACGAATCTGGGCCTCCTCTTTAACTTAATCCAAAATAACAATTCTTTTCTAGGTATTAAAACCCAAATAAAAAAACTCAATGTCTCAAATACTAATTAGTAAAGTTAATTATGTCTAATACCTAATTTTTCTTAAATTAATATGGAGCAAACAATATAGATTTGGAACCTGTGTTTGTAAATTGATTTCTTAGCACATAAAAGGTAATAACAATCAACTTGTATCCCTTTATCGATGCGCAAAATTGCAGCCGAATGAAAGTTATAAACATCCCAACACATACTAACATTATAGTTGGCAATTGCATAAGCCTAAAGTAAAATTTTTATAGTTTGTAGCATTACAGTTGGATTCATGCATGAGTTAACAAATACATCTTTGAAATAATGTGAATCCACAAAGTAAGCCTACACATACTACCGAAAACATCTACTTCAATATACATCTTCATCTTCTAAGCCTTGTCAGCAATCCAAATACAATTCACAAGAACACCTACCTAATATTATGTTCTTCATTTGTTATTGGTCCAGGCATATGATAGACAAAGATAGAGTCCTCAGCAAGCCAAAAAACATATTCTTTGCCAAAAAAGATAATTAACACACAATCGACCATTAATAATTTGGCTGAAACATTTACCATGAAGCATGAGCTGATTTAACAGCTACAATTACCCCTGGATGCATTGAAGTTCTTTTGAGCCACTTTAATATCCTTAGAACTTTTTCCTTACAAATGCAGCTTCTTCTATCCTACAAGGTTGAACAAGGCTAAGTCAGTCGGCATCTTAACTAGTTTTCATTACATAATTATAAGTTATGTGTGTTGCCAATTAACATAAACAAACAACAAGTCCATGGCCAAAGTAAAAAAAACCAACTAATGCAAGGGTCTCTCAGCAATAATACAAAGTTTAAAAACTCAAAAGTCACTATACTCAATAATTTGCATATAAATTCTTAATCTTTTCATTTGTTTTTATTATATGACAAAACGAAACAATTATATTAAGTGTTGAAAATATAGTTTTTGTTCACAAATTTCACAAATTTATAAAAGCAACCAACCATATGATAAAATTATTAAATAAAAATTTGAACTTTTTTCTATAGATCTACTTCCTGAAAATATTTACAAAGAGAGAAAGAGAGATTGCAAACCATGAGTTTGTTCCATGGCGAAGTAGAGCAAAGCTCATTAAAGAGCTTGGTGAGGCCCATCTCCACAACCCAGCCATCAAACCTTGCATACAATAGACACCAAGGACTCATTTTGATTCTTGACTTCCTTGGATAAAACATACTCTCAGACCTTGCTGGAGATTCCATGAGATTCTCAGGGAGTGGGTCTCCAACTGTCAATCCATTCAAAATGGATGCTATTTACACAAGAAATAAGTTGTGAGGAAAATCAATGATCGATCAATGACTTATTACTTATTCATATGCTCATATGTGAAGAGTAAAGTATGACATGTGAAGCTATGTTGATTGAAAAGGGTAAGGCTATCATCATGTAAGTTAAATGATTTTATAATATGCATCACCATAAAAACTCACTCAATCCAACTAGATCTTTATCTTAAAAAGTTTGAGCCTTGACCCACCAAGCACAAGGACTGTTAAAATTGAGCCATACCCAATAATTTGGTATTAAAAAAAGCAATATATATAATGAAAATTTTATTGATTCAACTAAAATATGAAACCTGGGTAAGAAAATTTTCTCCTTTATTCATCTTGCTTCTCAATATGAATTAAGCCATTCTCAAATCTAAACTAGGTAAAAGAAGGAGAAAAAAAAAACTTTATCAAGAAAAGACCCATCTCATCCCTCTCTTCTTAGAGAACTCATGCTCTATTAGCATCCAATCTCACAAAAATATATCACCTGCAACCAAAAATAGTAGTCGACATCTAACCCAAGAACAATGATGCCTAGCTTCAGCTACTCTACCTTCAAGATATGTAAATTCCAAGTACCATTATAACTAAAGCATAACCAAAAACACAATATAACCAAAACAAAACACAATAAATTCACAATATAACTAAATGAAAACCAAAAACACAGAAACATAAAATCAAAAAATAGTGCAAATATCAAATGCCCACAAATTTTTTAAAAAAAAACATTAAACTTTAAATCAGAAACACCCAAACAGTCCAAGTTGAGATTTTCATACCTTTGATGAAAGCCTAGATGCAATGAGATTCGAGAGAGAGGAGAATCTGAGTGAAATAGAAAGATTGAGAGAGAAGGGAGGAGGTGGATCGAGAGTTGAGAGAGAGAGAGAGAGAGAGAGAGAGAGAGAGAAGAAAAGAATTGAAACAGGGAGAGTTTTGGGCATGGTTTTAAGTTTTCCGTGACCTATTATCTAACTTTTTTATATAATTATTATTTTTAAATATATTATTGAGCATAAATCTTTATGAGAGTGTCCTAAAGTTATTTCACATAGTGATTAAAAAAACGTTATTTGGTATTTCTACGAAAACTAGTTCTTAAAAAATATCTACTAACGGCGTGAAAATCTGGAATTTGTGTCATTTACTAAGCACAAATGGAATTTGGAATTTGGTATACATTTGAGCATTTTATATAGATTATAAAAGGTTTTCGACCCAAAAATAAAAAACGCACATATTTAGAAACGTGCCCTATATATTCAGCTTCTCTATTTATGGGACATAATATATGAAGCATAATTTATAGAAATGTGACTTAAGAGACACAATTGCAGTATTCGTACTCTATAGACCACCATATTTTGGAATGTGTGCAGTACAAATTCACACAATTTTAGTATCCGTGCTTTATATGAGTTATGAGACTTTTAAAAAAAGAAAAAGAAAAAAAAATATATATATATAGCCACAAAAGCTGTCTATTCATGCTCTCTATAGGCCATAAAAGTTGTGTGTAAATTACTTAAGCATAATTATTTCCTTCTTTTCTTCAAGTTGGACACGAAATTATTGTGTCTTCTCTGCATATGACACAAATACTACATATATGTGCCCAATGTGATTCAAAAGGACATGACCATTTTTTTGTGGCCTTTGGATCATGGTTTTTGCCCAATTTTGTAGTAATAATATAAGTTTAACATATGAATATCTATAAAAGATTACATCATATGATTAGCCTTTATGGCATATTTTCAACAGAAACTGCTATTATATGTTACATAAGCACATGACTTCATAGTTTGTTGTAGCCTCAAGAACTGCGAAAAGGTACAATTATTAGTTACACAACGACACTTAACTATTAGTAATATTTATATTCAATTGACAACTAGTCTTATATTCTACTTAGATATTCATCCTCATTTTAGACGAAGTTGGGCACCATTGATATCTAGTGGTTCTATGTTCGTGAACAAGATTCAAATATGTGACAACTTCCCAAGTACCCGAAAAACACAACTTGTCATAAACAAGTGCAATCCATTATAAGCATACAGACTCATTTTTTGTTTTTATTCTATGTTAATATCCCATGTAAACCCCCTTCCCACAAAAGAAAATTTGTTATGCCTATTATTTCTAGTTGAATGACCTTAACAAGGTCTACATCAATGAAATTATGACGTACTTTGAAAAACATATGAGAGTTCGTCAAGTTCAATATCGTCCGACCAAAGCAAGCACGAACACAAGAATCCCTAGCTAGAACACAAAAAATCCTTAGTTGATGCATCCAATTTATTGTATAGATCATTGATTCGAAAATTCATGTTCAAATACCCTTATGATAGGTCAACCATGTACTCATGAGTTTGATATGTTTTCACCAAGACTCTACACATTCCTATTTCTTGGGCAAAATCTAAATTCCGAACAACCCAATGTGATAAGTGATATAATGATTCAAGTGGCATCGCTAATGAATGATTGTGATATGGTTATTTTTTACGATGTACACCACGTTTCTTGTTGTAATTTACCATAAAAGCCAAAAAGTTCTCTCTTGTCAACGACCTAGGTGACTACACCGTATTTGGCAGGCCATTCAACTTTTCTTTTATCAAGCCTTCTTTTGAACAACACCACCATCTCCTAATTACTTTTCCTTGCGAGTTATGATTGAATATGTCATTTCTTACACTTAATTCCATAACCTTTGCAAAACTCATATCATTTTTCTCTATTAATTCTACCATTTTAAACTCCAACCCTATAACATCTTCTTTCCTGAGTGCATGCATACAAATCAGTATAGTATGTGTTCAAAAAATGGGATGGCTCATTCAAACTTCAAAACAGTATGGTTGAATTCAATATGAAACCCAATGCACACAAGTCCTAAACCCATAAATTTGTAAAATTTGAATTCTTACTTGTTACGTTTGAATCATTAAACGCCTCCTACTTTAACCTCATTCCAACTGCAACTTAAACATTCCTTACACACACAATGTTGTCATTTGACTAGCTGAAGCTTAGGGCACCCATCGAGAAAATGGGACACACTCATTCCTGTCTCAAATAGCTAGGGAAAACGCTTAAGGAACAGGCGCGAAGATAGTTGAAGGCTACTTCATGCCTCCTCAAACCAGGTCATGCTCATGCTAAGGAGAATGAGACACACAGAGGCAATAATGGCTAGAGCAAGACATGGTTTACCCCAAGTAGGTGGTCTAGTTCACACGTAGGAGAAGACCTTGCCTTTGTTTAAAATATTTTTTCTTTTCCTCAAGTGCATTTCACGTGATGCTCATAAAGAAAGGGAAACATGCTTCGAGATCTCAATCATGGTCATTTGATTTAAAAACTCAAATACAGACATCCAAAAAACTGATTGATTGCAAAGTAAAATTTGAAAGGTTCAACCCAAGAGAGCTTTAGAGAGAGGGGCTCCCCCTTATCTCTAGAACTTTTCTCCTTCCCCACCGACCTCTTCTAAGCAGTTGTGGTTGTCCAACCACCCTTCGGGACGGCACCTTTACCACTTCTATTATGGCTTCTCTACTACCCTCTGGTGTGGCTTTCTTTCTCTCTTTTTCTGTTTGTTTGGGTTTGCCTTTTCTCTCTTAATTTTCCAGATGTAAGCCCAAATCTCCTCCACATCTCCTCCCCCACTATTTTTAGCCATTACACCACTCTCACCCTCTTTCCCTCTCATACACTCACCCTCAATCAGTCTATTTCTCTCCCTCCTCCCACGAAAACTCAAACCCTAATATCCTCCTCTTTCCTGAGAATTTTCTTGGTTGTCTACTCGTTTGCTGCTGATGTTTCTCCCCTACAACCCATCCTCAGATCTAAGATCTTGATATGGAGGTGTGGGCTCTGTAGTTTAATGGTCAATTTTGACCACTACCTAGATTGCTTGAGCATGATGCATGTTGGTGGCTTGCTTCCCCAATTCCACGCTCTACAAATCCCCTTTGTTGGTTTATATGAACCTTCTTCTTCTTCTGTCTATGGCGGTGGCAGCATATTATAGCACTTCCACCCATTTGCCATGGCAAAGGGCAAGGGCTGTTACTATTCATGTGAATAGTGGCAACCCTTGCAAAAGGCTTGTTGTGTTTCCATTCATTGCCATCGTAAAAAGCAAATACTATTCACTTTTAGTTCTTTTTTTTTACCAAAATAATTAATTTGGAGAAGATTTTCAGTTCCCATGTGTCAATATTTATTATAAAATTCATATCTCATAATTCAAATGAATTTTTCGGATAAAATTTTCGGATAAGATTTTCGGTTGCCACGTGTCAATATTTATTATAAAATACAAATCTAAAATTTCAGATAAGATTCTCGAGTGTCACGTGTCGATATTAATTATAAAATACAAATCTCAGATTTCAGATAAGATTTTCACCATCTAAAATCGCGTCATGTATCATCTCTATCTTCTAAATCTCTCTATAAAACCAGAGGCTCAACTCATACATGTCACACTATATCTTCTCTATCATTTCATTTCTCAAATTTTAGATTTCATAGTCCACTCTTAATATCAGACATGAGGAGATGCTTGTTGAGGCAAGAGCGAGAAATTAAAGAAAGAAGACGACGAACTGAAGACGAAATGGAGGATTAAGAAGATGATGAACAAGTTGCCATGATAGTGGGTATGATTGATCTATCAAGGGAAGGCTGCCATTGTGGTTTACAAGTTGGTCGTGGCCCGAACATAGACAGACATAGGCATTCTCGGGGTAAGAATCTTTTGGAAGATTTCTTTATCCCAAATTATGTGTACTCCAATGTTGATTTTCGAGGGCAATATGGAATGCAACCCCATTTGTTCAATAAAGTCATGCAGGATGTTTGCAATTATGATGCATACTTCGTTCAGAAAAGTGATGTTGCTGGGGTTTTGGGGCTTTTCCAGGAGCAAAAGCTTATAGCTTCTTTTCGAATGCTGGCGTTTGGTGCATCTACAGACCAGGTGGATGAGATTGCTAGGATGGGGAAGCCCACTACTCTAGAGAACTTGGTCAGATTCTGTGATACAATCGAAACTTTCTACACCAGGGATTACCTTCGCAAACCTATGCCTAGGGACCTCCAAAAGCTTCTATAAAAAGCTGAAACTCGAGGTTTTTCAGGCATGATTGGAAGCATCAACTATATGCACGGGCAATGGAAGAATTGCCAACTGCCTAGCAAGGAGATTATGGGAATAAAAAAAGGCGAAAAAGTATCATTCTGGAAGCCGTTGCTTCATTCGATACATGGGTTTGGCATGCCTTTTCGGAGTTGCCGAATCTTAAAACAATCTGAACGTACTGGGTCAATCCTCGGTATTCAACGATGTGTTGAGAGGTCAACCCCCTCATATCACCTATAAAATCAACAATATTGTCTACTGGGGTGGGCACTACCTAGCAAACGGAATCTACCCGAGGTGGACGACATTTGTCAAAACAATTCCGCATCTCCAATCGGAGAAGGAAAAATTATTTGTTGCCTATCAAATGGGTTACAGGAAATATATGGAAAGGTGTTTTGGTATCCTCTAAGCTTGGTGGGCAATCATTAGGAGTGCTACTCATACGTTTGATAAGGAGGTGCTTCAAAGCATTATGATGACGTGCATCATCCTCCATAACATGATTGTGGAGGATGAGTATGATTATGATACTCCAGAGGTGTTCGAACCCGATCCCATGAACACGGCATTTACAAGAATTTATGAAAGGCCTATGGGAGCAAATGGACAACCACTGGAGCATGAACCGTTGGTTAGGGATGGTCGTTTCAACAACCGTATGATTGATCGATATACGGAGATGCAATCGTCTTATATTCATGAACGACGTCAAGTTGACTTGATAGAGCACTTATGGGTGGTGAGAGGCAATGACGGTGAATGAAGTCAAGTGAAGATGCTTTGTTTTTAATTATGCTTTGTGTTGATGTATGCGTCGTTTGAATTATGCTTTGTTTGTGTTTTGTTTTGAATTATGCTTTGTTTGTGTTTTGTTTTTGAATTATGCTTTGTTTGTGTTTTGTTTTGAATTATGCTTTGGTTGTGTTTTGTTTTTAATTATGCTTTAGTTTGATGTATGCAATGTAAAAAGGTATTTTATTGAATGATTTCTTTATTCACTAAAAGAAAAGCAATACAACTAATTAAGAAATACAACTAATTAAATAAAAGACAAGAAATACAACTAATTCAATAAAAAACAAGCAATGCAATTAAATAAAAGGCAAGCAATATAATCTAATGGTTTTGATCATTTAACCAATCAGTGTTGCTAGGTCTATCGTCATGGAAAAGTCTTCTTCTCATAACATCCTTTCGTTCTAGCTTATAAAATGACTTTGTTTAAGGGGACATATGGCTTGTATCTATGGCCATGGTTTCTCGATCCTTCTTCTCCATATCTTGTTTGAATATATACTCCATTTCTCTTGCATATTCTTCATTCATTGCCTTCTCATCCGCATCTTTTTTCATGTCTCTCTCAATTCTCATGGTGCCGTTTAGAGCAATTTGCTCCAAAAATTTTGTAGTATCATTAGTGGAAGTACTCCTTCTCTTGGCCTTCGCTGCCTTTCTCCCAATAGGCCTTGGCTCCTTTTGGATTGGTGAGTCTTGACTCATCAAGGAATCCAAATGAGAATCCGATGCCGTTGAATCATGGAGCCTCATCTCGTTCAACACAATGGTCAGACTCGTGGGAATAATTTTGAATCTTGAACAATTTCTCACCACCTCCCAACATTGATGATAGTTGAAAGATTTTTTGCCTTAGCCAATAGCACCGAACCACATTTGTGCTTGCATAATCTATTAAAAAAATATATTGGAAATGCAAGAAACATTTAAAAAATTAGGACATTAAATTTAATAAAACGGAAATTACAAATAATTTACCTCATCGCCAAGATTTTCGCCTCTTCGATGGTCGTCCCTTACTTTTGCCAATGCATCTCTCTATTTCCCCAACTCTTTATTCAAAATTTTCCACCTACTAGCCAAGACCATTTTTGTACGAGCCGAACCCGATCTTTCATAAATTCGGCATGAATTTTTCTCCACATATGAGAGAACTTCATCTCATTGCCCGTGGTCGGACAATAACCAACTTGGACCCAACACTCACACAACATAACATCTTCCATGGTTGTCCACGCCCATCCGACTTCGATAGAAGATGCCATAAGATGATGAATAAAAAAAAATATAGTGTATAAAGTGAATAATATTAGAAGGAGAAGAAAATGTATGAAGATTTGGTGTTGAAAGTGAAGAATATTGGTAGGTATTTATAGAAAAAAAGTTCAGAATATTTTGGTAATTTGTAAAAAATAATTAAAAAAAAAATTTCGGATTTTTAACGCACAAAAAAAGGCAACCATTGGATTGGAGGACAAAAAAGGATCAGACAACCTAGAACTTGCCATGTGGCTTCTAGCTGTTGGTGGATATCAAGGATGACGCCAGCCTGGTGTCAGCTCACATGCCAACGGTAAAAATATTTTAAACCCGGGCGCTGACGTCAGGTTGTCATCAGCTCTAACGTCAGCAGCCCTCAAGCTAGAGCACGAGCTCGTTTTGCCTTTAGACTGGCCCAGTTTACTGGGACCCAGGTGCTGCCCAGGCAGTTGAAGCCTGCTGAAACGTCCAACTGGGGCTTGGGCCCCCTCCTGCCTGGGCCAAGGCTGGTCGGTGAAAATGCTCTTAGGGGCGGCAATTGCTTGTTGTTTCTAGGCTTTAGCTTTTTGTGTTTTCTACCTAAATTATTTATATTTTGGATTGAACTTTTATTTTATTTGGTTGAGTTCTTGTTTTTAATTTTCTGACTTTTATTTTGGGCTTTTATGTATCTGTATAATAGTGCCATTTTCGTTCGTTAAAAAGAAAATTAAAAAAAATAAAATTGAGTGACATGAAATGTAGAGCAGAATTTTTAAATAAATTAAGCTAAAGTAAAATTCAATCGACTCCAATAAATAGACGACTTACATGAGTCGTGTTATTCGACCCGTTTGATAATCGGATATTCGGATTGGAGATTCACTCCTCCTGTGATCTTCTTCTTCTAATTCTTACATGAGATTCGCTCTCCGCATATGTTTCTCAGCTGCTCAAACTCCAATATTCATTTTCCACGTAAGAACACCAATAAATATTAAAAACTCGTATTAATATATATATTTTCCCTCCTTATTGAATCCTCTTCACAGAAAAAGCTCCATTTGTTTCTCTGCAAATCCGCCATCTCCGTCCCCATCTCACTCACTCACTCTCTCTATCTTTATATGTAATATACACACAATCGAAGAAGAGAATGGAGGCTGTTGCTCTCTCTGAAGATCTGTCCGATTCCACTCAGCGTTCCGACTCAGACAGCAAACAGCAAATTTACTTCATTCCCTACAGGTCTAACTCATTCACTTCTCGATTTGGTTCATTTTTTCCAGTTTCCACAGCTGCACAACTTTCACCAATCCACAATGAAGTTTCTTCATCAAATTTTCTATGCATTTTCGTTTCTGTGAATTTTCCGGAATTAGAAATGAGCAAAGGAAATTAGAGAGAAGTGTCACTTAGGCTTCTTAACTATATAATTAGAAATAAGGTTCTTAGTCTCTCTTCTTGTATTGTTATTTTTCAAAGTATTAGATTTGGGAGTGTCTGAATCATAGGGTTTTTATTGAATTCATGTATCCCGTGTTCATATGTAAATTGCGTTTTCAGTTGGTGGAGAGATGCACAAGACTCAGTTTTGGGCGATTCGGATGGAAAGAGAGGGATTTTGTATGTGACCTCGCAAGCTTCCTCGTATGCTGGACCTATGAAGATTATCAACAACATTTTCAACTCAGATCTTGTATTTAATCTCAAGCGGGAGGAGGATACTGTGCACAGTGGTGAAAATGGCGAAGTGGGTGTCTCAGGCCGAGACTATGCATTGGTCCCCGCAGAAATGTGGGTTCAGGCACTCAGATGGTGAGTGGTTTTGATTCGATTTGGGCCATTTTTTATGATATGGGGTCTTTTGAATGTGTTTTCAATGAAAAAAGAGAAAGGTGCTACTGAAAAACAATTCGGATTTGATATAATTTGCGCCCAGAGTCATCAGTGCTTGATGCTGCCATTTGCGGTTTAGATGGTGTTTAATGATATGAATAGCTGGCTCTAGGTCCTTCTGGTGTTTTAGAACTTGATACTTTGTTGTACATTATACGATACGTTTGACATGCTTTTGTAGGGCCGTAATGGTATCTCACGTTTAAATGACGCTTTGTTGTTTTATATGGAAGTGGATTGAAGTGAGTTGTTTCTATGCCCATGAATATTGCAAGGAATGTACCCCTTTTGCAAGCTTCTAACTGTTTGGTTATTCACCCTTGCTTCATTACTTTCTAGATTGGGCAGTTACATTTCCACTGTTTGATTAAATGACTGATGGATTCTAAGCTTCTTGCTAATATTTGTTTGATTAGAATCAGATGTTGTGCTTCTTTGGATTTTAATTGGTGCCTTGATGTGAGATATTGTGCGTTTGATTCCACTTGTGCTCTAAAAGTCTCAATGATCTGCATGGGTCTCTATGACTTTTTTGATACATTTGGTCATGATTTTGGGAAGTTAGATACATTCCAGGGCAGGGTGTATGCCTCTGATGCCTGTCAGTTAATATCTATATATATTTGTTGCATTGCACAACTATAGTTTTATTCTTTTTAAGTTGTGAAAATGGACTGACTACGTAAGCAATTACTTGTAATTACTTTGGCTCCCTACATTTTCCTTTTAGGTGAGCTTTGAATTGGTCTAACACAGTAGCATTTATTATATACCACTAGGGCACATTGATTTTCTTTTTCCTGTCGAAAAAAACTAAGGTACAATGAATTTTGGGGAGCTCCACCGTCTCTACTTTAAACCTGCAGCCTGTGGCAAATTGAGCCTGAGCCACTAATTTATTTTTCACATTAAGATTGGGGTAAAGTAATTCCTCTCAAAGCCTTTAAATTAGGAACATTATTCAGTATAATTTTCACCTTGCAGAAGTCACCTAAGTTTGATGTGCTTAAGCCATTTCGGATTTGCCTTCTTGGGATTGCTTGATTGTGTCCTACTCCCTGAACAATGCTAGAACCTTTGCAGATCTTAAGCCTCTAAAAGAGAAGAAAATTAAAATGATTCATAATTCTTTGACAAGACTGCAGTTATTTCATTCATTTAACAATATCGTCATTGAAATTCTGCAGTTTGAGAATACTGCCCCGTCTGTTAATAATTTGAGAACAATTAACGCTTGTTCTAGCATTAACACTCAGAAGAGCAACCTTTTGAACCCACCTGAGGTATGTATAATGGGGTTTTGCATATTTCAAAGAAAAAAAAAATCCCTTAATGTTTCCAGACGTGCAGGCATAATAGTTTAAAAGTATTTCTTGTAATTAATATGTTCAATTAGGCATTTTGCTGACGATGATGCATTTTCCTCCCATTGCAACTCATGGAATACTTTTAACTTATTTACTTGTTACTCATAGTTTGCCAAGTTTCTCATCCATGGTGTGATTGTTGTATACATGTAGGCATAGTGATTCTAAGGCTGCAGTGAAGGATGGTAAATGTTTTTCAGCTGCGGAAGATGACATGACCGATGTCTATCCTCTACAACTCAGACTTTCTGCTCCGCGAGAAACAAATTCATTGGGAGTAAGGATTACTAAAAAGGTCAGTATATGTAGATTATGTCTTGTTCCTGTTTTTTATTTTTAGTTATCTTCTGGCCTTGTGTTCTTAATGTTCAGAAGGCTAAGATTTGAAATTTCAAGCAATGGATTTATATTGCATGCAGATGCAAACGTTTTAAGAAGCATAAATTTAATGGTCGTCACAAAAAAAAAGTATATACTTATTTGGAGGGATCGTCACTTTCTCTCTGTACCTCTGTCTCTCTCTTTTTTTTTTTTTTCCTTTCCCTATTATTTCCTTTCAACATTTTAGCGAAAAGCGTTATTTTTTGATATGATGAAATGAGAACAACTTTACAACTCCGCTGGTGTTCATTTTTGTTGAAATGCTACTCAGTTTACTGATTAAATGATTACCGTTCATTAATGAGGAGGTCCTGGCTTCATACCTTTTCCAGACAACTATTATCTCAATCCCCTTTTGCACTTTGGGCTCTTTCACTTAACAAAATGACACAAAGTTTGGGCTTGTCGGGTTGTAGAAGAGAGGCTAAATACACTAAATATGGGTATTTTGGCCCCATAATTTATATATATTAAGTACTGGATAAGGTAAGTTTTAAATTATTTAGACAGGTTCAGAATATTTGAACTTGTTAACTCTGGTTTGATATATTATCACTTTCTTAGGGATTAAATAATTATTTAGTTGCTTATATTCTGAATTTAGGGATTGCCATTGTAGAATTTTGATTATTTTTGGCATTTGATTATTCTCGGATTGCCTATATAAGTAGACCTTGGTGGTAGTTGGTCGATGAAGTGTGGGGGCTTCCTCTAGGGAGGGAAACATAGAGCAATCCTGTGGTCTCCATGTCTAAGAAGGTTGAAAGAAGTTGGAAAGTTGTCTTTTGTCTAGGAGCAGGATACTTACCTTGGTGCGTTTTGTTTAGTACTGTCTATTTTCTAATTGTTTGATTTACTTAGTGAGGTCGCAAAAAGGATTAAGAAGCTCATGCGTGATCATGGGGAGGGGAAGAAAGATCATCTAGTGAGATGGGAGGTAGTGTCTCATCTTCCTGTCAAATGGGTTTTTGGGGTTGGAAATTTGATTTCTTTAAATAGGGCCCTTCTAAGGCAGTAATCGGAGGTTTTTATAATTCTCTTTGGCACTTGATTACCTATATATAAGGTAATGGCTGGATTCTGTAGTGGTAGTAATGTAGTACAGCCTGCCGGTATTAGATTAAGCACTTAAACAATAGAACATAGAAGATTATAAGAGATGAAGTTATAGATCGAAAAGTTGAAAGAAAGGGCAGAAACAGTAGAGTTCTAGGAAAAGGTTCACTCAACATTCAAATCTGAATTTTAAACAACTACATGGAGTATTTATAGCGAACTAAAACCTAGAGATAATAGGATAAAAATCCCTTGCTAAAACAGAAAGCCTAACCCAAATAAAATAGGAAACTTAGAAATCTTAGAAATCTGGAAAAGAAATCCTACTAGATTTTGGAAAGCTAGAGAACATAGGAAACTAACAAATAAATTAGGAAACTAATCAATTTAGGTCCTACGCATCCTGCATCAGTAGTTTTTCATATTTTTAATGAGGGTGAGAAAAGTTGGTAGATATGGTGATTAAATTGGTGGGTGGTAATAGCACTTCCCTTTTTTCCCTTTTTCTTTTTTAATCCCTTAAATTCCTTTTCAGTGACTTGGGTAGGGGTTTTATTTTGAAACTTAATTTCTGCATACCATTGATGGAAACAATGTGCCATGGAGGTAGTAAGATAATATAAGAGAAAGGGAAAAGCTGATTTAAAGGATACAATTTAAATTTTGCAAGATTCCTAGTGGAACTTGCTTAATGAGACAGAGCTCATGATCACACGTTTAGTAAGTGATTTATTGCTGAACTTATGATCAGACATATGTTTTTAAACATTTGTCCAACAATGTGTTCCGGTCAGTTATTCACTGATAAAATACTCAAGTCTTAAAATGGAACTAAAAGTAAAGGATGGATCCGTAACTATTTGTTTTATTGACATGTTCGTCGGAGTGCACTTTTTCCTTTTATTCTTTTGATGAAAAACCTACACCTTATCAGAATCACTTATTGTTGAGAGAATCCCACACAGGGAATTTAAAGCTATGCATAGTAGTATATAATGTTGTGAGCCTCTCCACCCATTGCCAATTGTTTTTGAGTTGGATGCTTTATTTCTTTTGTGGAATCAGAGCATGCTATATGCATGTCAGGCCCAATGGCTGCATGTGCTCCTCACTTCACCCAATAGAAGTTATCCATGTGCTTGGCTTAAGTCACACCACATGTGAGGGGGTGTGTTGAGCGAATCCCACATTGGGAATGTAAAGCCTTGCATAGTAGTATATAATGTCCTCGGCCACTCCACCCATGGAAAATTGGTTCTGGTGATTCTGCTTGTTGCGGGATTTCTTTGTCTTCCCTATGTTAATATGATGTTCTATTTTCTCATTTTTGTATTTTTCTGTTAGGATAATGGAGTCGAGTTCTTCAAGAGAGCCTGCAAAATCTTCAGTGTGGAGTCTGAGATGGTAATTAAGCTCTTTACTTGAGTATGTTATTTTATCAGGATAAAGTGGTTGGATTTTTAACTTCTGTTATTGCACCAGTTGCGCATCTGGGACTTTTCTGGGCAGACAAGCTTATTTTTTACAAATGAGAAAAGTAAGTTTCCAAGTTATCAACGGCAGTCAGAAGGGGTAAGTGATAGGTTGATATGGACACTTGTTAATTCATTGTCATCAACCATTCTGCTACTCTGCATACTCCAGAATTTGTTTCGTGTTCTCAGTTGGATTACTATTCTTGCTATCTTCCGTCTGATATTAAGTAAGCTATACTCATGATCTACCCACTGCCGTATCTCATGCTTTGGCTTGATAGCTTGGTAAACTTTGGCTTGATAGCTTGGTAAACTTTGGCTTGATAGCTTGGTAGCTTGGTAAACTCTTGTATGATGAGCTAAAAATTCATGCTTTAGATTGGGTTGAAAAATCTATATGTGCTCAAGATCAGGTCCAGCTAGGTTCGATTAAACAAATGAAATGTTTTTTTTTCTTGCTTATATATGGTTTTAATGGTGATAAGTTTATTTGAACTTTAATGCCTCAACATCTTATTGTATGGAATTTGGAGCCTGTTAGAGTCTTTGATGTAGGACCCAAAGGGAAATTATAGGGAGAGATAGAGAAAAAAAAAGGGAGACGAGAAGAAGACCAAGAGGGAGGCCAAATCACGGTGATCTCTCAATTTATTCATGGGCCTAGTAGTGGAAAGAGGTTCGAATATAGAAGGAAACTAAATAAAATCAAATGATGACATAATTAAAATTCCTAAAATAATGGCAACCAAATCAAATTGCACCAAAATGGATTGTCCAAAACTTAGCATAAAATACTTCAAAAAATCAATAAACCCTTTATCTGCATGATAAGTAACTGAACTAAATCCTTACAGTCAAGCACAAATTGTTGAGGCCAGTTTTGAGTTTCTCACAAATGGTTGGGTTCATACACAGTTCATGTGTTTGAGGCATGTCCATTGTGCTTCATTTCTGGTATGGGACAGCCTAAATGTGTTTAATTCCCTTATGTTTATGTGGGATGCGTTGATAAATTCCCTTAAATGCCAGCTTCAATGGGTATATTGGTTTAAAAACGATACTAATTGGAGCTTGTCTGTGGCAAGTCTTAGTGTTGTTCCTGTCCACTAGGTAGTGTATGACTTTTCTTTCTTAAGAGTATACATATATGTGTGTATATATATAAATATATCTTCCATCTTGTTGATTTATTGACCTGATATTTGTACCAGTGGTCTCATAGACTGTTCTCTTCAACTGCCTTAATGTCGTAACTCTTCAAAATTGTATGAGTCAAAAGCTGTGGTATTTCGGGCAAGAAAAAGTCTAATGCTATTGCCAAGTTCTTTGCACATTTTTCCCGGGCTTCAATTTAGTCTTATGGAACACATATACTGACTTGTTAGGTTGGCCGTATATAATTGATGCTTTCTTTCTTTTAGGGATGTTAGTGGCACCGCTGTATCTTGTTTAGAGTTAATGCCAATTTTAAGTTGCTAATTGTCCGCAGGATGTATTCATATTGCTCTTATATGGAAAGTAAATTATTGGGCTTGAATTCTGAATTATTGGCTGCCATTTTTGTGATTTATGTCATTTTGATTCACAAGCTCTAATAGTTGTAAGTTTTTGTATGATTTTGTGCAGATCCCATTGGAGTTGCAAGTATATGGGTTGTCAGATTCCTTTAAGTGCAGGGAAGGGAAAAAAGATGAGAGGGCCGCACAACATTCTACCATCGCAAGTTCCTGTTGTGGTTCTTCAGTTATGATGAATGGTTCTGGTGGAATCACAAATTCTAATTTCATTCGTTCAGTCTGGGGAAGCTCTTGCGAAGCTGGTTCCTTAGGATTGACAGGACTACAGAACCTTGGAAATACTTGTTTCATGAATAGTTCCATCCAGTGCTTAGCCCACACCCCAAAGCTTGTTGACTACTTTCTTGGAGATTATAGTAGAGAAATAAATCCGGACAATCCGTTGGGCATGGATGTATGTCATCCTTTTTTGCACTCTTCATAAACTTATTAATTAATACATTACTTGGTATGAATGAAGAACAAGTTACTGAGTCTATCATCTGTTTACAGTCTGTTAATTTATGCCCTTCTCTGTCAGGGGGAGATTGCTTTAGCATTTGGAGATCTGTTAAGGAAGTTATGGGCTCCTGGAGCAACTCCAGTGGCTCCACGGACGTTTAAGTCAAAACTTTCTCGATTTGCTCCGCAGTTTAATGGCTTTAATCAACATGATTCCCAAGTTAGTGAACTTCTTTTTGGAATTTCTCTCTTTTGGGTTCAAGGTCTATAAGGGTTGGGATGTTCATGTATCATACTATATTATTGTCATAGGAGCTCCTGGCTTTTTTGTTGGATGGACTTCATGAAGATCTTAATCGTGTTAAATGCAAGCCTTATGTAGAAGTTAAGGATGGTGATGGTCGATCAGATAAAGAGGTAGCTGATGAGTATTGGCGAAATCATTTAGCCCGCAATGACTCTATCATTGTTGATGTGTGCCAAGTGAGCATCTTAGATTTGCCTTTTGGTTCGATACTTTACTTGCTGTACTAAAATATGGATAGCAATGTGCATTAATTACTTTTGAGATGCACTTGATGATGAACCTACAGGGTCTAGAGTTCTTAATCAAGGTTTTATTACCAAAATATTACCCGGATCAGAAAATAGCTCATCAAATTGGATCCCCATTCCCTTTTTTTCTTCCTTTTTGAGAGTTTAATATAAGGTGAATTTTTCTTATTTTCAAAGATAAGTTTATCAGCTCTATTGACCAAATGCATCACCCTTTTCTATTTTTATACATTGCAGGGTCAATATAAATCAACATTAGTTTGTCCTGTTTGCAAAAAGGTGTCTGTTACATTTGATCCATTTATGTACCTCTCGCTACCTTTACCTTCAACAATGATGCGGACAATGACGTTAACAGTTGTCAATACTGATGGAAATTCTCAGCCATCTCAATATACCATTACTGTGCCCAAGCATGGAAAATTTGAAGATCTCATCCAGGGTTTAAGTGTTGCATGTTCATTGGGGGTTAATGAAACCTTTTTGGTGGCTGAGGTATTTTTCAGTGCTAGAGTATCTGATATGAGTTCCTTGCATGCCAGTGCTATTGGATGATATGCGTGTTACACACACACACATACACACACATATATACATGTGTGTCTTTGTGTTCCTATCTGGTTGATCTCTGAAGATATATAGTTCTGTGCAGATATACAACAATTGCATTTTACGTTATCTTGAGGAACCATCTGATTCATTATCTTTAATTAGAGATCAAGACCAGCTAGTTGCTTTTCGGTTTATAAAAGATGTTGAGCAATTCCCTTTGGTCGTGTTCATGCATCAGCTGATGGAGGAGTAAGTATTATCTTCTTTTTCCAATCTATTGATAGTGGCAATTTCCATTCTTATTTGATTGTAATTTGTGTATGCAAGTTGCACAGAGTTAGGTTGTAAGAAGGGACGCTATGTAGGAGTTGTATTCTTTTTTGTTTTTTATATGTAGAATACTATAGCTCAATGGAAATAGGTGTAACCTGCATAAATAAATTTAAATTGAAAATCTCAGTAGCAATGTTTTATATTCTGAATAGTTATGAAGTGAAAATTAGTTCAGACCAAAAAGTAAGTGAATCTTAGTTTGCCTATTAAGCTCATGCGCGCACATGTAACACAGATGATTTCTTTTAGAATCACAATATTTGTTATGTTAAAGCAACTTCAAGTTATTTGTCAACCACACTACATTCATTGCATGGATGTGAATGGTTTTTACTGTAGTGGGTGCTCCTTATTGTTATTGTGAAAGAAAAGGGTGTTACCGAAAACAGTTTAGTTCTATGAAAGACTTTTGTTGAGATGTGTACGTGACGGGTTACTTTATGCCAATGAGGCTAGAATTATTGGTCTCAGAAGGTGATCCAACTGTTAAGATTTTCTTTTGGATACAAAAACAAATGTATCATCAGGTAACGTTATCAAAACAACAGAGTTTTCTTGATATATGCAATGGCGTGCTATGACGTTCGGTCTTTTCTTGTGATCTCATATTTTTGTTGACTTAGGAGACCTGAATTTGGGTTTTGTTCGGATGTAGCCAGTAGGGTTTTTCATGGGTTGGTTTAGTTTTGTTGAGAGTATTATCCTATATTGGAAGTAGAAGCCCTGCCCTAGTGGTTGAAATGATCTTGTGCCTCTCCAGTCTCCACCCATTGCTAATTGGTTTTGGATTGGATGCATGCATTCTAATATGGTATGAGAGCCAGGTTATCTACGTTGGGCCTAACATGTGATCCCCTGTCACGCTTACGAGAGCGACATGTGAGGTGGCGTGTTGAGAGTATTATCCCACATTAGAAATAGAAGCCTTGCCTTAGTGGGTTAAATGATCTTGGGCCTCTCCACCCATTGCCATTTGGTTTTGTGTTGGATGCTTAGATTCTAATGGATTGAGCTCTTTGGGTTACAAGGTCTGTGGCCCAATGCCATGCACACGTGAAAACTGAACCCACCCATTCTGAGATCTGTATGGTAGCAATAGTTTAGAACAGATCAGAAAGGGTACTTGTGAGTTGGGGGCTTAGCGGAGATGAAAAAGGAAGGAGAATAAGGGTTAAATTGAGATGGGGTTGTGAGTCTGTGACCATGAGAGTGGGTGATGCCACTTTGGTTCTTGAAAATGGCATTGGAATAGAATTGAGGTGGCAGATAAATTGGAGAGGATATTCAAAAGAGGCTGCTGGAGAGATTAGAGCTTGATTAGCTTTGTCCCTTTGGTTGGTAAACTGTTACAGGCTTTTGATAGTTGAAAACAACAGCCAAAAGACTGTAGCCTCCTGATATATCAATATTACGTAAAATATGTTTAGTTGTTTGGATTGGTGATGTAGCACAGCCCTGGGTGTGTTAGTTTAAACACTCAGAGCAATAGGACAGAAAAGAATATGAGAAGCTGAAGGGAAGAAAAGATAGAAGGCAGGCAGAAATCAGAGAGTTTAAGAGAAGGTTTAATCAATATTCAAAACTGAATTTTAAAGAACTACATAAGGGTATTTGTAGCAAACTAAAACCTAGAGACAATAGGATTAAAATCTCCAGCTAAAACAGAAATCCTATTCCTAATAAAATAGGAAACTTAGAAATCCTACTAGGATTTGGAAAACTAAAGAATTAGGAAACTAACAAATAAATTAGGAAACTAAACAATTTAGGTCCTATGAGTCCTGCATCAATTGGTTTCTAGTTGTTATGAAAATCCAAACCCAAGGCTGAAGCAACCTCATCGGGTTCCTCAAGATTGAATCAAAAGGAAACCCAGGAAAAACATTGGATCAGATAAGGTTGCAGTTTCCTCAGCTGAACAGCCCTATCAGCTAGTTTCCACCAACAAAACTAATTTTACTTTGTTCTTGTTGAAATAAGGCACTGAATACAATAATGTTTTCCTTTATTTTTTATTTTTTCCGTGTGAAGGGTTTTATTGTATATAACCTTTTTTCATTCTGAAAGTGAAAGTTCATTATTAACTAAAAATGATAGTTTCTTGTTTCATTATTAACTAAAAATGATAGTTTCTTGTACTTTTGGAGATGCATTTAAATGTGTGGCTATGTGTATGTTGAAGCTGAATGTCCATAAAAGAGTGTCCAATCTGGGAATAGCAGAGAATATACTGGTTGATTGTAATTATATGAATTCTTTTTTTTTTTGGTCCGAAAAAAAGACTTTTGTCTTTAAGAAAACGCAATATGGGTATTTTTCATAATTTACACCTAGCATTTTGATCTCCTAGTAGTCGTAATTTTCAAGACTAAGGAATATGCTCTCTGATAAGTTAGTTCTTCATTGACATACTGGGTCCTGTGTACAATTTGCTTTTTCTGACAGGCAGTACATGCCACTCTTAACCCTCTTATTTGTTCTATATTGTCAGCCAGTACATGCATGGAAAAATGACATCAAGCTTTGGAATTCCTCTTGTATCAAGACTTTGTAATTCTGCTAGTGGATCAGATATCTGCAATTTGTACTTGAAATTACTTAAGCCATTTCAAACACCTAGAAATGATTCCCAAGAATGTCTTGATAGTTCAGAGAGTGCCACTCTTGAAGAAGTCAGTGGAACACAGGATACAACACCTCCTGTTTTAGGTGGGGGTGTGAACTCCTGCTATGGAAATGGGGTTGACTCACCTTTGGATTTTGGTTTTCAGTTTTACATAACAGATGAAAAGGGAACTTCCAAGGATAAAAAGATAGGAATGAATGAGATAGTAGAGAAAGAAGAGTCCAAGCAATTAAATGTGCTTGTATGTTGGCCAAAAAAGTACATTGGAGAGTATGATACTCGCCTTCTTAGCTCATTGGCAGAGGTTTTCAAGTCTAGCCTTTTTGCGAAAAAGCCTCAGGAGTCTGTTTCTCTGTATAAGTGTCTTGAAGCGTTCTTGAAGGAGGAACCTCTTGGACCAGAAGACATGTGGTGAGTTGGTGCATCTTGAGCCTTTTAAATTTAGCTTTGAAGTATTTTGTGTTGTATACACCTATGATTTGGAAGAGCTGAAATATCTTGATCACTGAATGTAATGGTTTGTTCACTTAGTTTTTTTCGTAGAGTCAAGGACAGTTGGGTAGGTTATGTGAAATTGTTGTTATTTCATTTACTCATTGCAGTACTTTTGACATCAATTTTGGAATGAAATCGTTTTCCAGTCATCTATAGATTTCTCTGTTTGGATTAGGATATTAAAGCCCTTCTGGTTGCGTCTTTATTTTATTGCTTATGCAAAATACATAATTACAGGTTTCTTGTGATGCCATTGACATTAGCTCCAAACTTATAACGTCTCACTTGTGCTGGATCGCTTTTGTTCGAACAAATCACATAATCAAAAAAATTTCTTCTGTAATATCTGTTAAATCATGAATTTTTATTTATTTATATCAATTTACCTCTCACTATCTGACTATATTTTCACAACATCCTCATCTAAACAGCATCCCCATCAACTATTGGTAAATGATCTTGTAATGCTCAAAATAGTGGTCCGTCAAGTATTACTCGTTTTTATTGCTTAGTTTGATACTTAGGACTAACACACAAAGGGTGATAATGTTATGTTCTCGTGGTATAAGACAAGGTATTTAGAGTTTAGTACAAGGTCTCAAACTTTTATTACTTTGTGAGAAGGTATTTATAATGTGTGCTACCATTATTGCTATTTTAGGTATTGCCCTGGCTGCAAAAAACATTGTCAAGCCAGTAAGAAGTTGGATCTTTGGAGACTGCCAGAGATCTTGGTGATTCATTTGAAGCGGTTCTCATATAGCCGATGTTTTAAGAACAAGCTAGAGACATATGTTGACTTCCCTGATGATAATCTTGATTTGTCAACATACATTGCCTACAGGAGCGACCAGTTATGTAATCGTTACATGCTCTATGCAGTTAGTAATCACTATGGAAGCATGGGGGGTGGTCATTATACTGCATTTGTCCACGTAAGTGGTGCTTCTTGCTCAATGTTTCTTTCATTTAGTTTTTGCCTTTTTTCCTATATCTGAATGAAGAATTTCATCAACTTTCTGTTCACTTGTTTTGAATTATATATTACGTTCGCATTTCAAACATTATGGACTCAGAGCTAATACATTTCGGTTCAAACCTTTGTAACCTCTATCATCTCCCCTTTCTCGAAGAGTATTGCATTGGAATCTCCATATGTTATATGCATCATGTGAAAACATGCAATACTAATTTCTACACGATATGGTTGGTGACTAGACATTACAGCTGAGGCATAGATTCTTATAACTTTGCTACTTAATCTGGTAGCATCAAGATTTGACCGGATGCTTGAAGAAATTGAATTAATTATAGTTACCTAGTTATTCCTTTCTGTTTTTAAATCTCTTCGACATCTAACCTGAGAGGCTTTGCACTTTGTTGCAAAATTTCACTGTGGGGTTCATTTAATGTCTCTCATACTTAGTGATAAATTACTAAAATTGTCCTCATACCATCAAGGCACTGCAAGTCATACAAGAGAACTTGATCTAGTTAATCTAATATCTGTAAATTGGAGGCTTATTTTCCCTTTTCTTGTAATTTGGTATGATTTGATGCATAGGTTAACTTATGTTGCTTCACACTGAAGTTCAACGGTTTTTTTTTTTTTTTTCCTGGTGTAGCATGGGGCTGATCGGTGGTATGACTTTGATGATAGCCATGTTAACCCTGTCAGCCAGGATAAGATAAAGTCTTCAGCTGCTTATGTTCTTTTCTACAGAAGAGTAATAGAAGTGTGACATCAGAGTTGAGATGCATCTTTGGAAGCCCTTTTATCATGGTGAGTGAATTTTTCAAATCAGTCCTAGGACTGTAACCCCAAAATTTCATTCTTTTAGTCTTCAGCATTCTTTATTTCGGATTGAGAGTTTCCGTCGTGAATGAAAATGGGGGAAATTCGAAAGAGTGACGGTACCGACCTATATAGAGGAGGTGCTTAGAGGATTGTAACATAGTGACAAATGACAAAAAGAGGGACCTAGGATACTGTAGAGAGTTATAACCATTTGATGAAGAGAATTGAACTCCCTGGATTAGGGAGATTTCTGAAGTGATCTGCTCTATGAAAGTGTAATTTTTTTTTAACTGGGATTAGACATTTGATGGGCAATTCATTAATTTGTAACTTTGTATTAGCATTTTGGCGATCTTTATTTTTCAACGCTCAGTAATATTTTTAGCTTTTGAGCTTGTCTTCTTTCTCATTCATCTTGTAAATATGATCTGCTGGGTGCAGTACTGCCAATGACCTTGGGGTCGTGTGTACTTCTTCCCCTTGGACATATGGAACTCCTCTCCAGTCTTTATTATAATTTTTTTGGTGTATTTTTTATTGGTTGGTGATGAAATGGGGTTTGGTTTGGACAACCGTCTGAGCCCTGATATCTAATGAAATTTATTGTGATATTTTTCATCTATAATTTAGCGAAAGCTGATTTTGTTTACTAGAATGCTGCATCTTGTCTAATTTCTGTTATTATATATGCCATAAAGTGGCATGGGTTGTTCTGATACTAGCCTTTTTCACCACTCAAATTTGTTTGCTTTTCTGTTATCTAAAGATGACAAAAAATGGGAATGAGAAAATGGGAATGATAAATTTGTTTGCCCAAATCTAATTTGTATTAATTAGACTTAATAAAGAGAACATGGTTGTACAATATATATAGAGCTTCTATTGATAAATTCTTTAAATATGCTTATTTGAGGGGCTCTACAATTATTTGAATATGATGTCATTTGACCTCTCAATTGAATTATTGAAATTTTATTACTTTCTTGAAGTACCGTGTTTATTGATTTTGTAGGAAACAATTGGATGTCGAAACGGTTTTCGATTGGTCTAATTTTTTGCAAGAATAATCTATGAATGTAGACTTAAGGTTTAGATCGTTGAAATTTTTTTTGTAAGAGATTCTTAAGGGTGTCTCTCAAAAAAAATTATTTGAGGAATCTCTCAATAGAAAGGGAATATATATATTTTTTTTCATTCGATAGGGAGGGGTATGAGGGAGTATTATATTGGGTCACCTCAAGATTGTCTTCTACATGAATTGAGCTTGGGTGCTCTTGGGGAGAAGAGGGAAAATTTGGCCCACTTTTCCATTGTGGTGCCAGCCCGTGTATGTATATATTGAAGTAATAAAATTGGAGTAATGAAATTGGAGTATATAGATTGTACAGAATATATATATTGAAGTAATAAAATTGGGGGACAGCATTGGTGTACTTTCATTTTCATTGGAGAAAATCACAGTATTTATATTTATAGTAAGTTGGACCACGTTACTTGTCTTTCCTATCTAGGTGTATAATTAAAAGATAGGAACCAGACCAGACCCCACCTGTTGATTGTGTTGACGCCAGGACCACTGTCATGATTTTCTTTGCATTCTCATCTTGCACACTTCGTGTGGTTCTCAATCCCTTCATATGAAATATAAGAAGTCTCCCTATATATCCACATGAGGTAGCCCAATTTCTTCTCTAAGGGTGGGCAATAATCCGGCCGAATTGATCAAATTGGCCGATTTAAACTGTATTGACTGATTTGTTTTGGTTTTATTTCGGTTTTGAGTTTTTGTAAATTAACTTAAAACGAATTCAGATAAAGATGCATTTTAAAGTTTGATGAAATTTCAAAGTTTTTTATCTTTGGTTGATTAGTTATTAAACTTTAAAGTTTCTTGACATGTTGAATTTTAGGATGGTTGCTATAAAATGAAAAATATGTAGTTGTAATTGGGCTCATTGGTTGTATTTGTTCCCAAGGAAATCCAAAAGGGCTTGCAGCACATTCCTGTGCAGTATAATTGGTTGGCAGCAACTCGATAACAAACATTCCATCACTTTGCTTAATATGTTAGCATATCATGCTGCAAACAAGTTCTTTTCACTTTAGCAAACTCGTTCCTTTCATGGCAGAAGGGAAAGCACACAAGGAGAACTTCTTGCAATTAACATTTGGTGCATAATGTTGCAAAAATAGGATATAAAGATTCTCGACTCACTCTACTCTAATCCTAGGTACGGTACAACTTCAAAATTTGATATCAGAGAAATCTTAAATATCCTACATGTCTACGCCACTCAATTACGAACACACTCAGTTAGTGACATACATCAACGCATACATTTTGATCCCCGTAGTCTCTTATATAACCTCTGACATATCAATTCTCTGTAAACTGGTGCTGGCAATTGGTGCACACGTAGAAAGTAGTTGCTCCTTCATCTGCTGATCGCATCTATACAAAAAGATATTAAAGAAAGAAAAGAAGGCAACATAGAAGATAATTAGATGACAGGAAAAATAAGAAGCAGAAAAAGAAGACAATTAGATGATTGGGCGTTTGTCGAGTACCTGTCTGGAATAATATGTATGCTCATTGTGGCCACATTTTTCACATGTTTTAGCATCTGTCTGTTAAGAGGAAAAATAGTATAGAAAAATGAAAAGCAGATTCCCAAACAAATACCACACCTTAAATGAAAACTGAAAAGCACAGCTACCTTTTGCAATTGCACTTTTTCTTCACGAATTATTGATATGCCTAGCTCCCTTCTAATATCCTGCAACAAGGACACATATAGAGTAATCCCTTGGTTCGGTGATACAAACAACTCAATTCAAGCATCACCATCTCTCCCCACCCCGAAAAAGGGAAAAATAAAATAAAATAAAATAAAAGGAATAGTGTGCCAGTACACACACAAAAGCACACATGGATTAAGATTAAAATGATTATGAACTTTCTTCTTAGGCAGTAAGATGTATATATGTTTCTCTGTGTGTGTGTGTGTAGGGTAGGGTAGGGTAGGGTAGCTTTTGCATTAGAACATAATTAATAATAGTATCAACCAAATGCAGTCGCTATGAAAGACATAAGAACTTGTCACAAAAGATGGGCATACCTCAGCAGTGGCTGTGTAAGATATTTGTCTTCCGGAGATCTCTGAAGACAATGGTAATCATTTTAGGAATATACAAAAGTAAGGAGAGGAAATATTAAGTTAAGGGTTAATGTTTTTGAGTCATTTATAAACCTACGAAAATAGTATTTATGCCATACATAACAAAGTCCAAACACCGTGAATTTGGTATATGTGGTACCGCAAATGTTTGTAAACTACGAAGTAACACTTGCAGCACAAATGGTACAGCTCAGAAAAATACAAAGCCTAATACCAACACATGATTAACATCTATAACATTTAGAATATAAAACAATTCCAAAAAGTAAATTCAATTTGAAATTAGTATATATGATTAAAATATAGTAATACACATGTGCTGACATGGGAATACATGCATGTATTCACATGCATTGCTGCATACAGAGAGGATTTATTTATCCATCAATCATCTGAAACGAAAGTTAAAACTTGCAAATAGATTAAACATGCAAGTAAACGTGAAAGGCTGAAAGCTCAAGTTTCCTCTACCTTTCGCGCTTATCTTACGCTTGCACAAGGGGCATTGAGCATGCTTAGTTGAACTCAATGTTCGCATAGTCCCACACAAGTCGCAGAACATGAAATCACGTCCTTCAGAATATGCCATGAAATGCCTCTCCTATGAACCGTTTACTATTGTTGATGAACCTGCACGTAAACCTTTAAGGATTAACAAAGTAATATCCAAACATGTCTAGAGAGGTGCATTGAGAATGAGATTTTTCCAAGAAAATGCACGAGTTATGTTGAGCATTTCATCAAATAGCTAGTTGTGGCACTTAATTTGTCCATGTTCCATTCTTAAAAAGGTCTACCAAATCAAATTCATATCTGATTTTCATTCATATTACCACAAGCCAAAGAGCGAATTCAACAAACAAACCAGCAGCAGCTATTAAAAAGACCAAATCATTATATAACCAACATTACTGGAGTAATAAGTTGAAGAAGAAATTGTAAACAATGATGCCCAGATACTGCTACAACATATGTAAATCATTATTTTTCTGATAATGGAGAACTAATCTCCATAAATCATTATTCAAATGTTTATAACAATTATCTAGAGCCAGTGCAACTGTTCTGTGTTTTCTAGTGGCTAGCAGCTGAAATATTCTCCAATACAAATAGGAGCAGAAAACCAGAATTTTTGTTACATAAGGGAACTACCTCCCACCCCAGTTTTGAACACCTTACATTCTCTCTGTTTTTTCTTTGCTTTTCAATCTAGCATTCAATTTGTTCAGCCCTTACAACTAGGGGATTCAATACCTTCAGTTATGAAGAAGCACATAAAAAATAGAGCAACACCAAAACCCAAAAACACAGCAACAACAAAATACAAAAACAGTCCAAATATCAAATACCCACAAATTAAAATTGGTCAAAAACACCAAATCAGAAACACCCAAACAGTCCAAGTCAGATTTTCGTACCTTTGATGAAAGCCCAGGCAGTGAGATCTGAGAGAAAGAGAGGAGGATATGAGTGAGACAGAGAGGACTGAGGAGGCGGTGAGATAACTGAGCCGAGAGTTGAGAGAGAGAGAGAGAGAGAGAGTTCAGAGAGCGCGAGAGAACTAAAAAAAAAGTTAAAAAAGAAAATTAAAAAAAAAAAGTGAAAATAAACTGGGCGTGCAATCCCAAACTTGTGAGTCTCCAAAATCTTAAACCCTAAACCCAAAATATCAATTTTAGGTGGTGTTTGGGATTGCTGCGCTTAATAAATAAGCAGCTTATAAAAAAAGTTTTGGAAACAAAAGCGTTTGGTAAAACAATTGAACGCTGCTTATTTTAAAACCTGCGGTGACCCACAGCAGAATCTCGAAGCAGCCAACACGCTGCTTCTTAAGGGGTCATTTGGTACACAAGCTTGGTTTGGATTGGCTTGGACTAAATTTAGTACCATGTTTGTTTCATTTAATTCTAGTCTTAGATGGGATTGCTAATATCGGGTCCACCAAAAACACCTCTTTAAGAGGGGACTACTAATCCCATGTAGAAAGGGAGGATTAACTAGTCCTATGTTTACTAATGTATGAGATGTATATATTATATTGTAATACTAATAACATATATTACTATTATTATTATTATTACATACACATATACTATAATGTACATATATATATATGTATACAGTCCTGATCTCTTGGACCACAGGAGTCCAAGAGATTGTGGTCACTCACCGTTGGATATTAATCTAATGGTTCAAAAAAGTTGGTACCAAGGAGATCAACATTCAGCTAAGTGATGCGTTTTGCAGTCAGACGGCTAGTGACCAGGAACAATTCCGATCCCGGGGTACACTAATTCATTCTAAGGTTGCGCGTTCAGAAGGAATTCCACAGAAAGGTGACTTTCATGGACACGCTCAAGAGCATTATAAATCATCAATATTGTGAAGGAGCGTAAGATTTTTTAAGATCAAAGAATAAGTACTGTAGAAATACTAGGGGAGTAAGGGAATGCTGGGATCTCAAGGGAGATGGACCGGAACAG
>NC_034014.1:12286964-12303034 GCF_000346465.2 Prunus persica
ATGAGCAGGTGAAGGCCGTGATGAGTTGGAGTGTTGTTTGAGTTGATGAGGAGTCTGTTGCTGCTGCTGCTTGAGGATGAGCATTGGTTAATGGTTTCCTATAGTCACCGTCCTCATCCCCTTAGATGATGTTGGGTTTAATGGCCGGACGGGTCTTGTGCGCCGCTGATATCTGCCCTGCTTCCTAGCAGCCGCTGCCTCTAGGAGGAGGTTGCTGACATCCCTGTGGTTGAAATGGGATGAATATGTAGGGCCAATAGATGATTGGGTAAAGTTTTGGAGTGATGTGGATTGATGATGACCTGAGGTTCAATAGGGGGTTTTCCAGTACACCCATTTGGAGATTGATCCGATGGCTTGAATTGCTGACATTCTTGCTTCTCTTTGAAGGTCCGTCTCCTGATGTGTGCTCACCCCGCGTTAGATATTTATTTCGTTGCAAACAAGCACACATTCATAGTAGTTCAAGATTGAGTGAACCGTAGAATTTACCCCAAACGGAGAGTCACCACAAATCTCTTGGACTCCTGTGGTCCAAGAGATCGGGACTGAATATGTATATACACATATACAAGTATATATATATATACAGTCCCCTTCTATTGAGGGATCCCTCAAATAATTTTATTTGAGGGAACGCCCTTTAGGGTACCCTATAAATTTTTTTTCAACGATCCAAACAATCTATTTTTAGGTCTTCATTCATAGATCATCCTTACAAAAAATTAGACAAATCGGAAACAGTTTCGATATCTAATTGTGTCCTACAAAATCAATGAACACGGTGCTTCAAGAAAGTACTAAAATTTCAAGAACACAATTGAATGATCAAATGATATCGGATTCAAGTGATTTTTTGTAGAGATGATCTTTGAATGAGTATCTACAAAATAGACGGTTTGGATTAGTGAAATACAATCTGGAGTGGGCCCTACAAGGGGTGTCCCTCAAATAAGCTTATTTGAGGGATCCCTCAATGGAAGCTCTCTGTATATATATATATACACACATATATACATATATAATATATATAAATACATATAGATATATACACATATATTATTATTATTATTATAATATACTCATATACACATACATACTAATATTATAATGTATACATGTATATATGTAATATATATTATATTATATATTAATGTACATATATACACTTATATACATGTATATATATAAACACATATATACATATATAATATATAAATACATATAGATATATACACGTATATTATTATTATAATATACCCATATACACATGCATATTAATATTATAATAATAGCATACATGTATATATGTAATATATATTATTATAATACATATATATAAGTATATATACATATATGTGTATATATTATACCCATGTATGTATTATAATATACATATACACACGTATATACACATATACATTATATATTTATATTATATGTATATATTATAATATACATATATACACGTATATATATGTATATTATTATTATTATTATTATTATAACATACCCATATATATATTATATATTATAATATACATACATATATATATATAAATATATGTATATGTATTATACCCATGTATATTATAATATACATATATACACCTATATACACTTATATATATGTATGTACGTTTATATTATTATAATATACTTATATACATGTATATACATATATATTATATATATTATAAAATACATATATACATATATATATATATATTTTTGAAAAAATAAAAAAATTATAGTCCTAGTCCAAGCATACACCAAACGCAGGATAAGTGTTATTCAACTTAGACCAAGCCAAGCCAAGCCAGTCTTTAAGTATAGTCCATGCCAAGACAGTCCTGTGTACCAAATGAAAAGGTGCTTTGAAAAAAAACAGCGGGGTTCTTTTAAATGAATTTTCACATTTCCCATAATACCCCTATTAATTTTCTAAATTGACAGCTTTTATCCCTCTTGCAACTCGATTCTTCTTCTTCTCTCTTGCAAATCGACTTCTGTCTGCAACTCGATTCATACCAAAAAAAAAAAAAAAAAACCCTAGCCCCTAGCTCTCCACGCTGTTATCTCCACTCCAGCCACAAAAATCCAAACCACAGCTTAAAAAAAAACTCAACCCAAGCTCCCCAGTCTATGATCTCCACTCCAACCACAAAAGATCCAAACCCCAAATATATCTTCAAACATCCGTATGTGAATTGTGGAGGACCAAAATGTTAGCGAGATCCTAACTTAATTAGGATATTTATTTCCTAGTTTATTAGGATTATATTTCTTTCCTTTTTGTACAGATATTGTGTAATTAGGTTTTTATCTTGTTTCCTAGTTTGACCCTACTAGGGTTACATCATTGTACTATAAATACCTTCTTTTGGAGAATAAAATAGAACCTGAAAAATATTCTACCCATATTATTTGACTTGGCATCAGAGCCAACTTTTTTGGTGACCTGTGTATTGTGCCCACCCGTGTTCTATTCCCATTTTTTTTTTCTCGACCTGTGCCGTGTACGCACTCCTGGGTTTGTGTGTTGTGTTGTCGTGTTCGTGCCTTTACTGTGTTCGTGTCATTCTTGTGTTCATGCATCTGCCGTATTTGTGCCTTTGCTGTGTTCCGCTGTGTACTCTGCTGTGTTCGTGCCTGTCTTCTTGCATCTGCTGTATTTGTGCCTCTGCTGTGTTCCGTTGTATACTATACCGTGATTTGTTGAGTTTCTGCTGCACTCATGGGTGATAACTCCATTGTTGGTGCTATTGCTGCTGCCTCTGCAAATTTGTATGTTTATGATTCTATTCTAGGTACTAGCTCTAATACTTGGATAATTGACACTGGTGCTTCTAATCATATGACTTAGGATACTAAATTTTTTGATGAGTTGTCTAGTAACCCCCATGACCCATACATAACTAGTGCTAATGGCTTGCCCTCTCCAATTACTGGTGAGGACACAATCTCTCTCACTCCTACTCTGTCCTTATCTCGTGCATTACTAGTTCCCAATATCCATTGTAACTTGTTATCTATTGGTCGATTACTTGATACACTTAATGCTTCTGCTACTTTCTATCCTACACATTGCTCTTTTCAGGATCTCAAGACTCAAGAGATGATTGGGCATGGTAAACTGATAGGGAGGTTATATTATTTGACATTGCCTTCTGCACCAGTTCGTGCTTGTGTCATTAATACTGTTCAAAGTTGCAGTGTCAAAGACAAATAACAATTTTAGTTATGGCATCGTCGCTTAGGACACCCGTCATTTGGCGACCTTAAGCGTCTGTTTCCATCTTTATTCCACTCTTGTGATGAGTCCAGTTTTAAGTGTGAGACATGTATTTTGGCCAAGAGTCATCGCACTGTGTTTCCTTTGAGTGACAGTAAAGCTGCAAAACCTTTTGATTTAGTGCATTCTGATGTGTGGGATTCGGCTTGCTTTACTTCGAACAGATTTCGTTGGTTCGTCACATTTATTGATGATTGTACCCGACTCACTTGGGTTTTCTTGCTGAAAAATAAACATGATGTTGCTTCTATCCTTCCAGAGTTCTGTACTATGGTGTCTACTCAGTTTCATGCTCGGGTCAAAGTATTCCGGACTGATAATGAAGGTGAATATGTGAATAACACTTTGGCATCTTTCTTCCTTGCTCAAGGTATTATTCACCAAACGACAACCCCATTTACTCCTCAGCAGAATGTGTGTCAAAACGTAAGAATCGTCAGTTACTTGAAGTTGCCCGCTTGCTTATGTTGGACATGTCTATTCCCCATCATCTTTGGGGGCATACTGTTTTATCTGCTGCATATTTGATTAATCGTACTCCTAGCCGGGTTCTTGATTTCAAGACTCCACATGATGTGTTTGGTGACCATGTTTCCCCTGTCTCAGTCTTTAAGTTGCCCCCTAAAGTTTTTGGGTGTGTTGCCTATGCTCATGTTTACTCTCATCAACGGAGTAAACTTGATCCTTGTGCTCTGCGATGTGTTTTTATTGGTTACTCTTCTACTCAGAAAGGTTATAAGTGCTATCATCCACCTACCCAGAAGGTGCATGTTACTTTGAACGTGACTTTCTATGAAGAAGTGCCCTATTATATCTCTCCTTCCTATCCAATTCAGGGGGAGAGGGGGAGAGAATTGGAGAGTCTTGGATTGGAGAATGATGTGTTTGAAGATACTGCTTTCAGGAAGGAAACGACTTGTCGCACTGAAGCAAGTAATCGGTCGCCCATATGTGAAGATGAAACTTGTGGTCCCTGTGAAGAAATGACTAATTGCCTTTTGGAACTCGACCAGTCGCCCATATCTAGAGAAGAAGCAGGTGCTCTCGGTGTCGAAACGACCGGTCACACTGAAGCAAGTGACCAGTCGCCTGTATCTGAAAATAATGACAGTGATTCTTGTATGAATGAGTTTGATGCAACACCCCCCCTCTGCCCTGCCAGTGCCCCAATCTACTCGTGATAGTGAATCAAGTGAGGATGCTTTATTTAACCCCAAATGGATGGATGCCATGAATGTTGAAATGGATGCCTTGAACAAGTATAAAACATGGGATTTAGTTCCTTTGCCCCGAGGGAAGAAAGCTGTTGGATGCATATGGGTTTTTACTTTGAAGCATAAAGCTGATGGTTCCATTGACCGTTACAAGGCTAGATTGGTAGCAAAGGGTTATACTCAGACCTATGGAGTTGATTATTTAGAGACCTTTGCTCCAGTAGCAAAGCTCAATACTGTGCGTGTACTATTATCCCTGGCTGCTAACCACGACTGGCCGTTATTACAATTCGATGTCAAAAATGCATTTCTACATAGTGACCTCAAGGAGGAGATTTATATGGATCTTCCTCTTGGTATTCCTGTAACCTCAAAGGAGGGTGTTGTGTGTAAGCTGCGAAAGTCTTTATATGGATTGAAGCAGTCTCCAAGAGCGTGGTTTGGGAGATTTGCAGCATCTATGAAGAAATTTGGGTATGTGCAGAGTAACTCAGACCATACTTTGTTTCTAAAGCGTCATAAAGGTAAATTGACAGCTTTAATTATTTATGTTGATGATATGATTGTGACTGGAGATGATCAGGCAGAAATGCAAAATCTTCATAAGTATCTGGCTTCCGAGTTTGAGATGAAGTCATTGGGTGATTTGAAGTACTTTCTTGGGATTAAAGTTGCTAGATCTAAACATGGTATCTTTCTGTCTCAAAGAAAGTATATTTTTGATTTACTTGCAAAGACTGGAATGTTAGATTGTAAATCAATTGAATGTTAGATTGTAAATCAATTGATACCCCTAGTGAACAGAATCATAAGTTGGGGTTGTATCCTAATCAAGTCCCTACAGATAAAGAGCGTTATCAATGACTTGTGGGGAAATTGATTTTTTTATCTCATACACATCCTGATATTGCATATGCAGTGAGTGCAGTGAGTTAGTTTATGCATTCTCCTAGTAAAGATCATATCGGTGCTGTGATGCACATATTGAGGTATCTGAAAGTAACTCCTGGAAAAGGGTTAATGTTTTGCAAGTATGGTCATACAGATGTGGAAGGGTATACGGATGCTGATTGGGCTGGTTCAGTCACTGATAGACGTTCTACGTCTCTGTATTTCACATTTGTTGGCGGTAATCTTGTTACTTGGAGGAGTAAAAAGCAAAAAGTGATGTCTAGGTCTAGTACCAAGGCCGAGTACCGTGGGATGGCTCAAGGTGTGTGTGAGTTACTATGGTTGAGAAGATTGTTGAGAGATCTTGGGTTTAGACCCCAGAAACCCATGGATTTGTATTGTGATAATAAAGCTGTAATTGTAATTGCGCATAATCCTATGCAACATGATCGTACAAAGCACATGGAGGTTGATTGACATTTTGTTAAAGAAAAGTTGGATGCTGAAATTATTTCTTTTCTGTTTATATCATCCGAGTATCAACTAGCAGATGTTCTTACGAAAGCTATGTCTACTACGGTCTTTCTCAACTCGCTTGACAAGTTGGGCATGCGTGATATCTTTGCTCCAACTTGAGGGGGAGTGTTAGCGAGATCCTAACTTAATTAGGATATTTATTTCCTAGTTTATTAGGATTATATTTCTTTCCTTTTTGTACAGATATTGTGTAATTAGGTTTTTATCTTGTTTCCTAGTTTGACCCTACTAGGGTTACATCATTGTACTATAAATACCTTCTTTTGGAGAATAAAATAGAACCTGAAAAATATTCTACCCATATTATTTGACTTTGTGGAGGACCAAAATCGATAGCAACACAGGCATCTACCCTCCTTGATCAACGATTTTCACAAAAAATAGGTTCTTGAATCCACCAACAATTCGTTGACCTTCTCTTGGAAACCAAAATCAAGGGAAAGTTGAAACTCAAATCAAAACCACAGGAAAACAAAATTTTCATTTGGATTTGATTTCCTTCTTGTTGTTTTCTTTGATGACAACACAGTTTTTATCTCGGTTTGGGTTGAGTTTTTGGTTTTAAAATGCTTGATATGGTTTTTTCTCTTGGTGTTTTGGGGCAGTGGAGAGAGAGAGAGAGAGAGAGAGAGATGCAGGTGGGTATATGGGGTTTTTTCAAGTTGCTTTCTTAATTTAATTTGGTTTATATTTTTATATTTTTAGTAACAATATTTGGAATTGGAACTAATTTTGTTACTATTATGATATTTTATTATGATTTTCAGTTTTGGGCTGGTTGAACCTTCATTAGTTTATTTATTTATGAAGGCCCAAATTCTCAAGTTTCTGGCCTTACCGCAGTTAGAACTTTAAAAAAAAAAAAAAAAATCTAAGTAGTTAGAACTTAGAACAATTGATGAGATTGAATTTGTATCTTATGTAAATGATGGTTAGTAGTTACCTAGTAGTTTAGTTTGCATTCTATTGATTTTCTTGTTGCAACAAGTTTTACGTTCATGTTTGTAAGAGTGAGTAAGAGGATCGTTAACTTTGACGATTCAAAATTTGAAAATATGGTGGGCTGAACTTTTAAGCCTATTTTCACAAGTGAATAGGTTCTCTCGAAATTTCTATGGAGCGAAGAGTTTTTTACTAGAACGCTAGAATGAGGGGTTATAGTGAAGAGGTCCTTATAGTGGTAATTTTTCAACCTTGCATACAAAATCAAGTTGTTGCTACTTCCAAGCTTCTTTTTTATTTAACTCATAAACTGAAAAATATCTCATCAAACCAAACACTGTTCCATTCCCAAGTCTTTTCTACCTCAACTTCTATTACTTAAAAACTCAACCTCCAATACTCCAGTTCGCTGCTTGTCTACAAATCAGGAGAAACACTTGTGTGCAATGGGGATAGCATTGTTTTGCTATTCTAGGCCAATCAGGCTATGCCACGCGTGATAACTTTTTCACTTGACATAATATGATTAGTCGGAGATAGTAAAACAGTGCTACTCTGTTTCATATAAGTTTTTCTGCCACATTAGACATTGAACTAAAGAAAATGCAAAAAAGATAGGGAAGCATATACAGTAAAGAGGTACTTTAGACTATGGTCTCAAGTTCAAACTCCTATGACATCTTGATAATGTGTGTGAATCTCTATCCCTTGTAGCTTAGACTATCACTTGTATTTTAAAAAAATCATTAAAGAAATTGATACTACATTAGATACCAGTTTCTCATCTAGAGAAACCCTTAATTCTTAATTATAAACAAGAATTTAGAAAGAAAAAAAATCAAAAATTAAATTACATGAAAAATCAAAGTAAAAGAAGAAGAAGAAGAAAAAGAAGAGGTAGAAGAAGAGTGGCCAGTTATGTCTACGTAAGAGCAGTCTACCTCATTGTGCCATGGTAAAGAGTAAGGGCAACTAAAGGTAAACATTATTCACGTGAATAGTGACTGCCCTAGCAATTTTTTGATACATTCCCATCCACTATGGCAACCAAATACATGAGATATGAGGAGAGAAATTTGTATGAATTTTGGTGTAGGAAGTGACGACCATGGCTAGGTATTTATAGAAAAAGATTCTGAATTTTTTGGTCTTTTTTTGAAAAAAAAATTTGGTATTTAAATTAGCTGTTGAAGTCACCCTGACGTCAGCTTGCCCAGGTAGCAGCCCAAGCAAGTCTTGCCTTCGGGCTTGCCCAGTTTCGTGGGCCCACTTCTTGCCATGACAACTTTTCCTTTGTAGAGGTTGTTTTTGGAGCCTAGGCCCCTTTAGCCATGGCAAAAAAGAATGGATAGAAGTGCTCTAAGTGGAAACATGGAAAGTAGTCATTAGCATAGTCTGAAATATCGATAATATCGAGGATATTTCGGTTTTTTGCAATATTTTGTCAAAATATTGGTGTAATATCGCTAAAATATCGAAAATATCGATGTGAAGGAAAAAAAAAGTTTTTTATAAAAAAAAAGGGACAAAGGGGAGAAAAAAGGACAAAGGGGATATGAACCCCTCCCGTTTTACTCCTCCAACACCTTAAACACCATATCACTTATGTTTTTGTGATAATATGCTAAAATATTTCACTACTACAAAAAAGCAAAAAGACGACGGTAAATCACCGTCGTGTATTTGGTTTTTCAATGGTCGTGGAATCCACCGTCATCTTTTCCCTCATAAACCACGACGCTAAATAACCGTCGTTGTTAAACAATACAACGTCATCAAAAAATACAAAACGACGTCTTTGTACTGCAAAAAGATCTAAAAAAAGCAATCGAGGATGATAATAGACGACCAATTCTCTAAAAACACCGTCGTTAAAAAGGGAAAATATGACACATATTAAGAGAACAAAGCCGCAAGATAGACATACAACGACGACAATAAAAATACGCCGACGTTAAATATAATTTTCACGACAATAAAAAATGTGACGTCTTTAAATACATTAGAAGACGACGTTATTGATACCTACTACGTCGCACATATAAACACAACCGTCGTACAATTAATTTTCCACTTCGATTTTTCGATAAAAGATGACGTGGAAATAGTTGTCAGTGTCATTATTTACGACGTATGTGTTTCTATAGTAGACGTTGAAAAACTAAACAACGTCAGTTACAAATATATGAGAGTCGTATTAAAAAATTTATACGTCCTATTTTCAGAAACAAACAACGACCATAAATATTAGACGTTGTTAAATACAACAACGTCGGAAAACAATAAAAACAGACGTGTTTAGTCTGCTAAAGTTCTACAACGTCTCTTATTTACAAAAAACCGTCGTGAAATAAATTTTCCACTTCGATTTTTCTAAAAAAGATGACGTGGAAATAGTTGTCAGTGTCATTATTTACGACGTATACATTTATATAGTCGACGTTGTATTTATATGTATTCATTACTCACGACGCACTTAATAATATAGACGACGTTGAACGTCTAAACAACGTCGGTTCCAAATAAATGAGAGCCGTATTACAGAACATATAGACGGCGTAGATTATGATGGGAGCCGTATTACAAATAACGTCGTTTAATTGTTATTAGACGGCGGTTATAATGAATTTCCGTCGGAATTAATTTCGTTCCTCTTCGTTTATAAAAGAACTTGCGACGTGGAAAATGTATGATGACGTCGTATTTTTTAACGTTCAGATTACATATCTCGTTTTTTAGACGTCGGTATTATGGGATTGGAGTCGTGTTATTTTGAATTACATGGCGGTTCTTTATCCTTCACCGACGTGATATCCTGAATAATTGCTTCACAATAGCGTCGTGGTTCTTCATTGTTACGTTGCTTTAAGACGTCGGTAAATATGCTGAATAACTGATTCACAATAACGTCGTGTTTTATTTGAACGTAGAAAGTGAAGAAATCACATTACAATATATTACAAAATTAATGTCATACACTGCCAATTACATAAGCATCATTCAATCCATATATCTTCACACCCATCTCGAATATTTTGACCGCCTAACTCACCTACCAGTTCATCAAATGTGTCAACATTTGGCATCCCTCTAGTAAATGGCTCACACTCAATTATCACATCACCTAATACTTCACTCACCTACCAGTTCATCAAATGTGTCAACATTTGGCATCCCTCTAGTAAATGGCTCACACTCAATTATCACATCACCTAATACTTCATCACCAATAACATCATTATATTCTCTACTAGGCATTGATAACACTACCGACCAACCACGATGCATCGGGTCGTCAACAAAAAATATTTGTTTGACTTGAGAAGCCAAAACAAATTGGTCATTCCTATGTCCAATTTTACTCAAATCTACAAGGGTAAATCCAAGTTCGTCGACTACAAGACCAGAACTATCTATCCAATCACACCTAAAGACTGGGATTGTAAACTTTTGGTAGTCAAGGTCCCAAATTTCTTGAATGACACCATAGAAACCCATATTTGAGAGAATTGGGTTTTTATCCTTGGCACTAGCAACTTGCATGGTATGTGCAAGTAAATAAACTCCACTATTTTGAGTTGTCCGCACATCATCTTGTGCCTTGATATTGAATTTAATACCTTTAATAAGATAGCTCCTATATAATGGCACTGACATGTTTGGACCAGCTGCTAGCCACCTTAAATTTTCTGATACGCCATGATTGTCTTCCTCAACTTCACTTTGAACCTGCAAATTAATCATATCTTAATTCATCCTAACATATAAATAAGAAGAAAATTAAAAGAGAAATACGTTATTCAACAACATATACCTTGAAGCGTCACTACTACAAAAAAGCAAAAAGACGACGGTAAATCACCGTCGTGTATTTGGTTTTTCAATGGTCGTGGAATCCACCGTCATCTTTTCCCTCATAAACCACGACGCTAAATAACCGTCGTTGTTAAACAATACAACGTCATCAAAAAATACAAAACGACGTCTTTGTACTGCAAAAGATCTAAAAAAAGCAATCGATGATGATAATAGACGACCAATTCTCTAAAAAGACCGTCGTTAAAAAGGGAAAATATGACACATATTAAGAGAACAAGGCCGCAAGATAGACATACAACGACGACAATAAAAATACGCCGACGTTAAATATAATTTTCACGACAATAAAAAATATGACGTCTTTAAATACATTAGAAGACGACGTTATTGATACCTACTACGTCGCACATATAAACACAACCGTCGTACAATTAATTTTCCACTTCGATTTTTTGATAAAAGATGACGTGGAAATAGTTGTCAGTGTCATTATTTACGACGTATGTGTTTCTATAGTAGACGTTGAAAAACTAAACAACGTCAGTTACAAATATATGAGAGTCGTATTAAAAAATTTATACGTCCTATTTTCAGAAACAAACAACGACCATAAATATTAGACGTTGTTAAATACAACAACGTCGGAAAACAATAAAAACAGACGTGTTTAGTCTGCTAAAGTTCTACAACGTCTCTTATTTACAAAAAACCGTCGTGAAATAAATTTTCCACTTCGATTTTATCTAAAAAAGATGACGTGGAAATAGTTGTCAGTGTCATTATTTACGACGTATACATTTATATAGTCGACGTTGTATTTATATGTATTCATTACTCACGACGCACTTAATAATATAGACGACGTTGAACGTCTAAACAACGTCGGTTCCAAATAAATGAGAGCCGTATTACAGAACATATAGACGGCGTAGATTATGATGGGAGCCGTATTACAAATAACGTCGTTTAATTGTTATTAGACGGCGGTTATAATGAATTTCCGTCGGAATTAATTTCGTTCCTCTTCGTTTATAAAAGAACTTGCGACGTGGAAAATGTATGATGACGTCGTATTTTTTAACGTTCAGATTACATATCTCGTTTTTTAGACGTCGGTATTATGGGATTGGAGTCGTGTTATTTTGAATTACATGGCGGTTCTTTATCCTTCACCGACGTGATATCCTGAATAATTGCTTCACAATAGCGTCGTGGTTCTTCATTGTTACGTTGCTTTAAGACGTCGGTAAATATGCTGAATAACTGATTCACAATAACGTCGTGTTTTATTTGAACGTAGAAAGTGAAGAAATCACATTACAATATATTACAAAATTAATGTCATACACTGCCAATTACATAAGCATCATTCAATCCATATATCTTCACACCCATCTCGAATATTTTGACCGCCTAACTCACCTACCAGTTCATCAAATGTGTCAACATTTGGCATCCCTCTAGTAAATGGCTCACACTCAATTATCACATCACCTAATACTTCATCACCAATAACATCATTATATTCTCTACTAGGCATTGATAACACTACCGACCAACCACGATGCATCGGGTCGTCAACAAAAAATATTTGTTTGACTTGAGAAGCCAAAACAAATTGGTCATTCCTATGTCCAATTTTACTCAAATCTACAAGGGTAAATCCAAGTTCGTCGACTACAAGACCAGAACTATCTATCCAATCACACCTAAAGACTGGGATTGTAAACTTTTGGTAGTCAAGGTCCCAAATTTCTTGAATGACACCATAGAAACCCATATTTGAGAGAATTGGGTTTTTATCCTTGGCACTAGCAACTTGCATGGTATGTGCAAGTAAATAAACTCCACTATTTTGAGTTGTCCGCACATCATCTTGTGCCTTGATATTGAATTTAATACCTTTAATAAGATAGCTCCTATATAATGGCACTGACATGTTTGGACCAGCTGCTAGCCACCTTAAATTTTCTGATACGCCATGATTGTCTTCCTCAACTTCACTTTGAACCTGCAAATTAATCATATCTTAATTCATCCTAACATATAAATAAGAAGAAAATTAAAAGAGAAATACGTTATTCAACAACATATACCTTGAAGCGTAGCCATTGAATGAAAGTGCTATTGTGCTTATCCTGCAGCCACTTTGTTCTCTTTCTAAATTTTGGATAAGCAGTCTTGATGTGGATCATATGTTGCCTACATGACACGAAAAATTCAAGCATTACGGTCCCAAATATATAAGATAAACATAAGAAATAATTTTAAATGGAAACTTAAAGAATAAAACTCATACGTACTCGATATAAGGTAGGACTTCCTCCGTATTCTCCAAGACATATAGATGTGCTTGATTCAACAGGTCCTGATCAACTACGCTCACTGTGCAACCTGATAATGGCTTTGAAACTCCCATCTTTTGGCTTGAAGGCACTCCAACTGTACTAACATCAGATAAATGCTGAGTACAAAACTCTACCGCTTCTTCAGCTATATACCGCTCAGCAATGCAACCTTCGGGACGAGTACGATTCTGAACATACCCCTTCAGCACTTTCATATATCTTTCAAACGGATACATCCACCTAAAATATACTGGCCCACATAGACGAACTTCTCTGACAAGATGTACTACTAGATGAACCATGATATCAAAGAATGAAGGGGGAAAGTACTTCTCAAGCAAACACAGAGTAACTACTACATCTTCTTCCAACTTATCTAGCTTGGAAACATCAACAGTCTTTGCACATATAGCATTGAAGAAGAAGCACAAACGAGTTATTGCATACCTTGCAGGCTTCTCCAAAACAGAACGAATTGCCACAGGGAGCAATTGTTGCATTAAGGTATGACAATCATGTGATTTAAGGCCAAGAAGTCTTGAATCTTGTACAGATACAAGATTTTTAATATTTGAAGAATAACCTTCAGGGACCTTCATACCATAGAAAGAATTGCAAACCTCTCTCTTCTCTGCTCTTGACAAATTCCAAGGCCCAGGAGGCAAACGAGTACGTCTTTCTCCATACTCGGGTTGCAAATCAGTTTTGACCCCCATGTTCAATAAATCTAATCGAGCAGCAATCCCATCTTTATTTTTTCCAGGGATCTCCAGCAATGTACCAATGATACTATCGCAAACATTCTTCTCAATGTGCATAACATCTAGGGCATGCCTCACAGGAAGGTATTTCCAATACTCGAGATCAAAGAATATTGATTTTCTTCTTCCAACAAACTCTGTCACCATTTTCAACCATATGCAGCACTTCTTCTCCGGTTAATGGCTCTGGAGGTATGCCATATTCAGGTTTCCCATTAAAAGCTGCACGTTGCCTCCTATATGGATGATTGATTGGTAACCATTTTCTATGCCCAATGTAACAAATTTTGTGGCCATTTTTCAACCTGTGACTAGGTGTATCATCGCCGCATATTGGACAAGCTTTATATCCTTTAACAACACAACCAGATAAGTTTCCATAGGCGGGGAAATCATTAATTGTCCACATTAATGCAGCTCTGAGTGTAAAGTATTCTCCATTATGTGCATCATACACTCCTCTAATCCCAACCCACAAGGATTTTAAATCATCAATCAAAGGCTCCAAGTAGACGTCTATATCATTTCCGGGTTGTTTAGGACCGGAAATCAATAAGGTTAACATCATGAACTTTCGTTTCATGCACAGCCATGGAGGGAGATTATATGTAACTAAGATAACCGGCCAACAACTATATCTGCTACTTAGAGAACTGTGGGGATTGAATCCATCAGATGAAAGAGCCAATCTCAAGTTTCTCGGCTCATTACCAAACTCAGGCCATTTATCATCAAGAAGTTTCCAAGACGGGGAATCCGCCGGATGAGACATCTGACCGTCAATTGATTTTCTAGCAACATGCCACCAAGTCAAACTCTTAGCTGTCTCATGTGATTGAAACATCCTTTTAAACCTTGGAATTGGGGGAAAATACCACACCACCTTCGCTGGCACACCCTCTTTCAAGATTGCATCTTTGCCTTCCTTCCACCTTGAGATACCACAAGTAGGACAATTAGTTGAATCCTCATACTCCTTCCTATACAAGATGCAATCATTGGGGCATACGTGCATTTTCTCATAACTCAGCCCCAATGCACACAAAGTCTTTTTAGCCTCATACATGGAGGTTGGTATTGTATTTCCTTCTGGAAGCAAATCGCCTTGAAGTATCAATAATTCTGTAAAACAGACATCACTCATCCCATGTTTTGCCTTCAAATTATACAACTTCACTAATGCCGATAACTTCGTGTACTTTCTACAACCAGGGTACACTGGTTGATCTCCATCCCCAATCACATTGGCAAACTCATACGGATCCGAACCAAAATCACCAAAATCATTATCATCCATATCAATTTCTTCAGACACAAAACTGTACCTACTATGGCCATCATCTTCTTCAACATTTCTGCTAGCATTAGTAGTTGCTTCCCAAGGTTCTCCGTGAAATGTCCAATTCTTATAGCTTTGGTCAATTCCATTAAAGTATAAGTGATCCCTTATAATTCCAACCCCAAACAACTTCAAATTAACACATTTAACACATGGACAACGGATATGTGTTGTAGTTAGAAGATTTTCTACAGCAAAGTTCAAAAATGCTTCCACCCCAAACTCATATGCCTTCGATCTTCTATCCGAGTGCATCCATGACTTATCCATCTCCGACACTATAACCTATTATCTATAATAAAGTGAAAATACAGGCAATGACCATCACTATAGCAGATTATACAATGATCTAATCGCAAGTAATAAACAACAGAGACGACGGGTTTTAATCAAAAACAGACGTATTTGGCATATATAGACGACGGATTTTCAACAGACGTCGTCTATTATACGTAATACAAACGACGGTTTATGAAAAAACCGTCGTGTATAAGTAATACAACGACGGTAGTTTAAAAACACCGTCGTGTAATCGTCGTCGTACGCCTTAAAATTCGTCGTGTCTCAGTTTATTTTCAAGAACACAAAACCCATTAAGAACACAACATATATATGAAACCAAGCAAGAAACCAACATATACATGAAACCAAGCATGAAAACAATAAATCCATTCCCAATTCAACATAACATAGGGTGATTAAAAGATACGACAAAATTAAATCCATTCCCAATTCAACATAACAGATAATGTAATCCATGAACCCATTAAACAGAAAATCCATGAACCCATACCTATAAGCATTGGTGCACTTTGCACCTTCTCCAGAGCGGAAAATGACAAGATCAAATAAAGGTGTCCTTTTGCTGGAAATCATTTGGAAGTTGGTGATGTGTCTTTTTGTGTTGATTTCCAGCAAAAGTAC
>NC_034014.1:12309910-12355820 GCF_000346465.2 Prunus persica
GCTCGCTCTGTGCCTGGGGTCGGATTTATTGTGATAGCCTCTTCCTTTATCCGTAGAGCTTCAGAAGAAGAAGATGGGTTTCAAGAATGCGATAAAGAATAGAAATGGCTTCAGATGGCCTCTAAAGCATGAGCAATTGAATCAGTAGTTTCTGGGAGATATGATGAAGACATTGTCAATGCTTTGAACTACACAAGTCCTGCAGAAAGATATGTTAAAGAAACTGAAACAACGGCGGTTTTCTGTTCTACCGTCGTCTTTTCTCGTCGTCTATATTAAGTTACGATGGCGGTAGATTTATAATTACCGACGTAGATTATTTTGTTAAACGTCGTTAAGTGTACTACAACCGACGTGGATTTTAATTTTAAATTATAAATGGAGTTTTTTTTCCCGTATTCTTTCAGTTTTAGTTTTCAATTCCAAAGCGTGATAAATAGATTTTTCTTTCCCGAGGAAATTTAAAATGAGGGAAATTAATGTTCTAGAATTTGTAAACTAACACGACGCAATATTTGCAAATCTGTGTCATCTGTTAAGATTATGATGTGGAACAGAGTTCCATCTGGTAAGATTTCGTAACCCTTGGGATCTCAGACAAAACTGATTATGTCGGCGGTGTTCTATATAAACCGTCGTGGTTATTTCAATTCTTGTCATTAAGTAGATCTACCGACGTAGGATAAGAAAATCAAAGAAAAAAATTGTTAACAAAAATTCTTATTAAGACGACCGTTAAAATTAAAGGTACGACGTATAAAATGAATAAATACGACGATAAATTTTATTGTACGATTTAAAGATAACGTAGTAGAACTATACGAGAATGACGTCGATATATTTATATTTTCCGTCGTTGTAAATTAATTTAATACGGCGATATTTTGTATTTTAAAGCCGTGGATTTGTTTGTAATTATACGGCGTCTTATACGAAAACCTCGTCGTCTTATTTTATGAGTAAAAACGGCAGTTTTTATTGAAATCGTCGTCTTTACTTTCTACGTCGGTCGATTCATAACTTCTGCCGTTCTTTGTTGGCATTGATTTTACACTGCGGAAATCTGTTTCAAATAGACGTCGGTTGTTTAATTATGTACGTCGTTGTTTTTGAACAGCCATTTGAAACTCCATTTTTTAGTTGTCTAAGGTTGTATTACACGACGGTGTTTTTAGAACCGTCGTCTTTTTATAAACCACGACGGTTTTCACTTAGACCGTCGTTGTTTTCTGGTCGTCTTTTTCACTTTTTGTAGTAGTGTTTATATTTATATGGGTGGTATGTTAACAATTGCATGCAAAACTATTTTGGGAATTTATCATTTAATGACTACTCTTCACAATACACTTACTCTACACATAGAGATGATGAAGATAGTGAAAATTTTGAATCTCGTAGGAACTCTATGTGGTACTAAGTTATTCATGTATCTTACTATGCAATGTATAAAGTGTAAAATATTATAGTAAATCATTATATATAAATGATTACGGTGTATTTAATCTTTTTTCATTAATTATTACATATTTTTTACACTCATAGTTTTTGCCCGCTTGCTGTATAATCAACTTAAATTAGTTAAATCCATCATGCAATGTATTTCCTTCTAATTTTTTTGTGATAAACTCATAGATAATTGACTAAATAAACATTCTCCAAAGTTTCAATAAAAATTTCCAAGTTTTTCTTACAATTTCCGTGGTTTTTATTCAATTTTTATCGATATCGATAATATCCCGATATTTCCATCGAAATTTCCATATTTTTGAACTACCGATATTTCCGATATCATCGATATTTTAGACCTTGGTCATTAGACAACATTTGTCTACGTAAGTGGTGCTTCTTGCTCAATGCTTTTTTCAGTTTCTTTTTGCATTTGTTTTTCTTTATTTGGATGAAGAACATCCCATTGACTTTTTTGAATTATATAATATTTTCGTATCTCAAACATGGGACGTGGGACTTAGCCCGTGATAACTTTTTTGACGACCTTTCTTATTGAGAGGGGCAATATCATACTAAATTTATACACATTACATGGATGCTAGGACTCGAACTAAAGGCCTTTCCTGGGGGAGCAATTGCTCCAAACCATTACACTAGTGGGTCTTTTGCATGCTGAGATATTTAAGGCCCGTTTGATATCCTACTAAAAATAATGAACTAAAAAATCATGATTTTTTTTATTTTTAAAAATATTGATTCTAAAAAATCGTTTGGTATTGAACTGCAAACTATTTATAAGATCTAAAAAAATTAAAATTAAAATAAGAAACCCTAATTCTCAAATTAAAATTAACAAAACAAGAGAGAGAGAGAGAGAGAGAGAGAGAGAGAGAGAGAGAGAGAGAGAGAGAGAGAGAGAGAGAGAGTATGTGTGTAAAATCTCACTTTTTTTGTTTTCAATAATTCTGTTTTTGAGTTTTTTTTTTTTTGAGTTCAGGTTTTTAAATAGGGAGATTCACTATAATACCTGCTATAGGAGCCCAAATTATAAAAAAAAACCCCATATGAAATGGACTTTAGAAACACACCCAAAGCCCATTTACAACATAACAAAAAGACTTTTAACTTCTTTTAAATTACAAAACTGCTATTGATTTCTTAAAACAAACCCAACTCAAAAACCTCATAAAAAAGCCCAAAACACTCAATGGGGCATCAAAGTAATTTAATGATTAAAATTAAATTCAATAAGGTCTGCTGTCATTTTTTGAGTTTTTTTTAGGTATGTTTATAGAAATTATTCATAATTTTAGTACTAATAATGGGTATATGACTAAATATCTCTTTTAAAAATGAGTCTACCAAACAGTTTTTTTTTAATACTTTGTACATGTTTTTGAGTTTATAAAATTGAATAGAAATAAGGGGTGAGGCTAGGATACCAAACGGGCCTCAGTTATTCCTTTAATTTTCAGAAAATTTTCCATGCCTAACCCGCTGGAGAGGCTTTGCACTTTGTTGCAAAATTTCATTATGGGATTCATTTAAAATGTCTCTCGTACTTAGTGATAAAATTAATAAAATTATCCTTGTAACATTGATAGGTTCATATTGTTTTTAAGTATCAAATTTATTTTTGTTTTATCACCTCTCTTATTCTTTCATACTAGCCTCTTGGCACACATGCTCACACATGTGCCAATTGGTTTTCTTTTTTCTTTTTTATTTTATTTTTAGAATTAAGAAAAGATCACATGGGTAGTTATGTTCCATAAAAGTAGGACTTTCTAATTGATTTTATTTTTTATTTTAATTTTTTAATATGAAAAAAAAATACCATATTATCCTCATTTAATTAATAATTTCAATTCTTAATGTTTGAATTAACCAAGGGCATTTTCTGGTACTTTGAATGTTTCCCCATTCTTTGCCTTTTACTTTATATATACTCGCCCCTTCGCACATGCTCACGCGTGTGCCAATTGGTTTTCTTTTTTAGTTTATTTTAGAATTAAGAAAAGATAATATGGGTAGTTATGTTCCATAAAAGTAGAACTTATTATCTGATTTTTTTTAATTTTAATTTTTTTAATATGAAAAAAGTGAATTTATCATATTATCCTCATTTTATTAATAATTTTAATTCTTAATGTTTGAATTAACAAGGGTATTTTCTGGTATTTTAAATGTTTCACCATTCTTTGCCTTTTACTTTATATATATACTAGCCTCTCTGCACGCGCTTCTGCGCCTACGAGAGGCTTTTTTTAAAAAACTTTAAATTTATTTTAGAATTAAAAAAGATAATGGATAGTTGTGTTCCATAAAAATAGGATCCATTATCTGAATTTTCTTTTAATTTTAATTTTTTTAATATGAAAAATTATGAATTTACCATATTATCCTCATTTAATTAATAATTTTAATTCTTAATGTTTGCATTAACCAATGGCATTTTCTGGTATTTTGAATGTTTCACCATTCTCTGCCTTTTGCTTTATATATACTAGCCTCTCTGCACGCGCTTCTGCGCCTGCGAGAGGCTTTTTTAAAAAAAATTTAAATTTATTTTAGAATTAAAAAAGATAATGGATAGTTGTATTCCATAAAAATAGGATCCATTATTTGAATTTTCTTTTAATTTTAATTTTTTTAATATAAAAAATTGTGAATTTACCATATTATCCTCATTTAATTAATAATTTAAATTCTTAATGTTTGCATTAACCAAGGATATTTTCTGGTATTTTGAATGTTTCACCATTCTCTTCCTTTTGCTTTATATATATAGATATAGATATATATATATATATATATATATAGATAATAGATTACCTCTTTTTTCTTTAATTACAGAACAATTTTAAATTTTTCTCAAAAAACAAGCAATTTTAAATTTTGAAGGAAAAGTAAGGTGCCAAGCAGGCCTTTAATATGGGAACTGAAGGAGCTTTTTTTTTTTTTTCCTTTTTTTTTTGTTTTTGTTTTTGTTTTTGATCAAATTTGAAGGAGCCTTTACAATGCTAGTATTTTATAACCCATCATTACACTCTATCATAACTAACTAGGCTCAAGGCTCATTATTGCCAATGTGTCATGGAGATTCGAACCTAATATCACTGGTCTATAAATTAAAGTCCTTTTTCAATAAGCTAAACCTCGTTGGCAATAATATGAGACATTTGATTTGCGCCCAAGTAATGAACTATGATAGTGAGTTTAACAACTTGCTCAAATCTAATTTGTATTATTATTTTTATTTTTATAAGATTTAATTTGCATTATTAATTGGCCATAATAGAGAGAAAACGATTGTACTGAAATAAAATAAAATTGGGGACAGCTTATAGTCTCATTTTCATTGAAGGAAGTCGCAGTGTTTATATTTTTAGTAGTTTGGACCACGTTACTTGTTCCAAGATGGGGACCAGACCAAACCAACCTGTTCATTGCTCTGCCATGCTGTAGTAGTACCATATTTCTCTATTAATCCAGTTCACGCCACCAGGAGAGGACCACTACTGTGATGACTGCTTTGCATTCTCATCTTGTACACTTTGTGTGGTTCTCTATTAATCCAGTTCATATATATTTACATAATTGAGCTCCATTGCTTCTCTAATCTTGGTAGCCATCATCTAGGTTTTAGATATGTCATACATGAGTTTTCATTTGTAAATCAAGAAAAGTTTAAGAGAAATGTCACTTTAATTTTTTGAAATTCTTAATATTAAATTATTAAAAAAAAAGTTTAAATCGTCATAAACCGTGCACATGACTTAGTTAAAAGAATAAATATAATATTTTTCTTTTTAAAATAAGGACAAGAAGAAATTGAGGCTCAAAAATTTAGTATACTAAATTAGTTAGTGGCTACTTTAACTATGGATCCCGAGCCTCTACATTTAGAGTTAACGCATTTACCTATATTTCGCAAAATCTTGACCATCCTAATAATCTAACTGCATAAAACAAGACACATCATCAAACCTTGAGAAAATTAATTAAAAAATCTAATGACTTCAAATATTGGAAAATTCAATTTAAAACTAAAAAATAAAGATTAAAAAGTCACATAATCTTTAAATTAAAAAAAAAAAAAAAACTGAAATGTAGCTTCCCCTCCCCACCTCTATCCCCACCGCCTGTAATAACCCCACCACACCTAAGTAGACATTGTAAGATGACTTATGTGAGTTAGCCTAATCACGTGTTATGATTATCATATTAGAATGAGATAATGTGATTTATGTTTATTAGTTATTGTTAGACTTTCGGTTTTGACAGACTTCGGTTACTTATGTTTATATTGACTAGGACTCAATCACTTAAGTATATTAGTTTTGTTTAAACTCTTACTTTATTTATAATAGGAGAGATAGTGTTAAGGTTTTTTCAATATAAAAAAATCGATCCCTCCTCTCACAATGCACGAGTTCTGTGGCGTGCTTGACTAATTGATAGTAAGAACATTATGGTGTTGTAGAGAAAAGAAGATCATTCCCATAGTTGTCGTGTCTTCTTCACTGAGTATGAATCAATCGATAAATATGCTTTATTCATATTGTAATTCATGTGTTTATTGTATTTAACTTTAGTTTTACTTACATGTGGTATCAGAGTCTAACAATTAAAACCATGATTTCACATGCTTAATTTTGTCTAACCTGCTGCTTGGAAACTGATTGTTTTTAATGATAAATAATATTGAAGGGCGTGAATTTTGTTTTCCAATCTTATGTTCCGCATAAACTGTCATGCTACTAACCCAATGCAACGGTTCAAGAGCTATTTCGAAGATTTTTGATATTGTTTATTATTGGAAAACACAGTTGTTGTCTAAATCATCACCAAATTGTTTCTTGAGTTCAATTCAATTAAGTGATGATTGCTGTATTTTTCAATACATTAACAAACACAAGAATTCGATTGTTTTGGCTAGTGACTTTATGTTCTTTTAAATTATTAAAGGAAATTATGTTTGTTATACACAAATTTGATCTGTTTTAAAATTCTTTTGGACCAATTGAATAATCTACCAAAGTGGCTTATTTGATGTTATCATGGAAGAATTATTTAGAAAACTCAAATTCGTAGTTTATGGGTTATGACTGGAAATTTCCAAAGAAATTGTCTCCTAGGTTCTACAGTAAACTAATGTATAGTGAGTCATGTTGATGCTCTTTTTGGGATGTCAATTTAGAGAGAAGTAGATAGTCTTCAGCAGGGGAGAAGAGAATTTGGGCAAGGACTTTTCTCCCTTTTTTTTTTGGGTATGGAGTAAGAGAATTTGGGCATGGGCAACACAGATTCGTTGAGTTGGGTATGGGATTTCGGTAAGAAGAATCCCTTGGGAGCCCATTTCTTTATTGCATGCTCCTTGCCGTTCGGCAAGGAGGCCAATATGAGCCTGGTCCCTGGTTAGGCGTCATGGGTTTTGGCAAGTAGTGGGCTGGGCCTCTTGGGGTTGTGGTGAAAAGCTGGGCTTTCGGCAAGATGTTTTTGGTACCCACAAGATTGGAGCTGGGCCCTCTTTGTTTCGGCAGGTGGTTAAAAGAAGGATAGAGAGCTAGGGTTTTGGAAATGAAATTGTGCCAATCCCCATTAGTTTCAGACCTGCCACAGCCTTTGTTCCCGCCATCCACCTACAGCGTCTTTGAGATCGTGAGGCTGGGTTGAATTTGGGGCGGGGCCGTTTGGTCTTTTGGGTTTAGGGATTCGCAAGGGTGAGTTTGTGAGGTTCCCCAACTTCGGCAGAGGCTTCGGCAAGGGGACTGCTAGGTTGAAAGGGGCTGGTGTAAGCCTACGATTTGGCAGGAACAGCTTGGAAGAAATTTTTTGGGGCTGCTTGGTTTAGTTGATCTGGGTATCGTGATTGAGGTGAGCCTCCCTTCAATTTCCCACTACCCTTGCCGTTCGGCAAGAGTGGCCTTGGTTTTAAATTGTGAGAGCATCTTTGTCTCGTTCAGCAAGGAGTTCAAAGTGATCGTACAGTTGTAGACCGGTTTGGGGTTTCAACAAGGACCCCATTTGGAAGCGGAGACTTCATTTGATCGGTTAGAGCACGAAGCTGGACTTGCAGGTTAGAGCTAAGCCTTCGGCAAGCAGGTATGTTTGTGATCTAAAAATCTTCTGCTCCACCCTTGCCGTTCGGCAAGGGTGTCTTGGTCAAAAATTTTCACGGTTGTTAATGTTTTTGACAGGTGAGTTTGTTTTCGAAACCCATTGGTTCGGCAACACCATCCTTGCCTTTCGGCAAGGCACATTTGGGACTAATTTGCTTGTCGGAGATCCATGGTTGTCTAACAAAGGAGCTGGAGCTAGGCCTCCGGCCAACGGAGATCCTTGCTGAAGTGAGCATTTTGCGGAGACTATTTTCTTCTAGCTCAACCCTTGCAGTTCGGCAATGGTGTCTTGATCAATTTTTCGAGGCCCTTCGTGTGCAGCAAATTGTGAATCGAAAAATTTGGGGGGTCTCTGAATGTGTGTTGTCTTTGGGAAAGGTGCTTGAAGTTAGGCTTTCGGCAATTGGTGTCCATATTATCTGCATAGGGAGTTCATCCACGTGTACTACCATTCGATAGGGAGTCTGAACCCTAATTCGGTGCTGGGCTACGTGTCGTTTGACAAGAACCGGGTGACCCGAGATTGAGTATCTCCTTTATTAAGAAATTGGGGTTGGACCCTCTCCGTAGGTAAGTATCCTTGTGGATGTCTCTTTAATTCCGCACATTGGTTGCTGTTCCGCAATACCAATCCGAGACTAATTTTGATTATGCAATAGGGTCTTCGGTAAGACACGAAAGAAGCTGGAGCTAAGCTTTTGGTAGGACCTTATTGAGGTCTTAGAGCTAGGCCGCTTGGGCTGAGGGTTAGTGTCGTGTTGCTGGGGCACGGGGCACTTCGAGCTGGGCTGCACAATCTTGGCACATTGGTGTGGTTTTTGCATCAGCAAGGACTTGGGGCTAGGCCTGCGTTGGAGCTGAGCCTTCCGAGTTGGTAATTTCGGTGAGTCCCTTTTGGTTCTGCATGGGTCTTGCCATTTGGTAGGACAAATCTAAATTTGACTGTGATGAACTTGATGTATGCCTTAGTGGTTTTGACTTTGAGCAGGGTTTGGAAGGAGAATTGGAGCTAGGCTACGAGGGCAGAGTCGGCAAGAAACCTGAGTTCTTGAGCTTTTTGTCAAACCTTGCAAACGGCTCAATCAAGTGTTCTCAAGGGCTTGGGTTTGTCAAGGCTTAGGCAAGGTGAGAATTTTTGTGACCCCTTAATTGCTTCTGCACGGGCCTTGCCGTTCGGCGAGGTCCTTTCAAGTTCCTCTCGTGTTTTTTTTTTTTGGAATTTGAAATTTGAAATTGAAATTGTTGTGCAGGCACAAGGAATTGGAGAGGGAATATGAAAGGGTGCTAGGGTTTTCTCGTGAACCGAGGCGTTGGTACCCTTGGGGCTTTATAAATAAGAGCTTGGGGTGACGAATGCGTCACGCTTGGAGATTTTGAGAAAAATTGCTAGAAAGTGAAAAGGAGAAAAGGAGATTTCTGAAATACCTCGTGGTGGTGCTGTGGCCAGGGTGATTTCCGGCATCTTTTCGTGGTGGTGCAAACAAGGTTAGACTTCATTTCCCTTGAATTTTCGAATTGAAATGTCCTTTTTTGTATGAACATTTTGAAGACTAGGATGAACACCTTGAATATGAGTGTGAACTTGATGAACACCTTGAACATTGATATGAACTTGTTGAATGTATGTGTCAATCCTTCTTGCATGTGCATTAGTTTATGCATATTGTAGATGTTTGAAAGTTCTAATAAAGAAAGTCATGACCCCCCTGCCTTTGGTGGGGAAGATACTAAGAGTGAGGAGCTCAGCCCATACGTCTATTCTGAATATGAGAGTACCCAGTCAGAGCACTTGGTAGAAGGGATTATAAAGAGTAGGATGGTAGTGCATGAGAGTGAGAGGGGACATACGGGTTGGTGTCCCTTTGGCAAGGTGGAGCATACTTACAGAAGCAAAGTTGGCCGAGCTTCGGACAGACTATTGTGTACCACCCTATGTGGGCTTGAGATAACCCACTGCAGCTGATGTGGTTAGATATCCTCCAGAGGGCTCTATGATGATTTTTATGGATATGTACTAGCATGGCTTCAAACTACCATTTCATCCATAGGTGCAGATGATGTTGGCCAAGCTGGGATATGCACCGAGGCAGTATAATCCCAACTTTTGGATTCTTCTGCATGGGGTTTACATTGCTTGGTGGTTGGCTAGGTTGGGGGAGCCAACATTTGAGCAGTTCATGTACTTGTACTCAATTTCGAAGCAATAGTGAAGCTTTGGCTGGGTACAAACCAATTGCCGAAATCAAAAGAGAGGGGTTACTTTATTGGTCACAAGCCTTCTACTCAGGAGTCTTGGAGGAACAGGTGGTGCCTGGCTTATGGTGACTGGGAGTGTTTGCCAGGGAAGACCGTTTCCAAATACATTCCTACCCACTTCCAATCTATAAGTCTTTGGCCCCATCCCTTAAGACTGATTATTGTTTTGTAGTATTTTTTACCTGCTTTGACTCTTGGTTCCCCATTTTTACTTGTGCAAGTGTAAATGGCTGAGTAGTATCTAACCTTTGGTGTAGGTTCAGTGAAGTGGGGGCCGTTCTACAAGGAGCAAAAAGACGAAGTTGAGAGGATGAGGTCACCGCTTTCAGAGACCGAGCATGAGTATCGAAACTTAGTCACCCAGAAGAATCTGTTCAAGTCTGGACTCTTGCAAGGAAGTAAGTACTTGGGTCACCATTGTTGTGTTGTCTTCTAATTCCTTTTTGTAGTTGTGACTAACTTAGCTTTTGATGTTCAATGGCAGGTGTGATAAAAGGAAGCACGAAGGTGGCTGTGGATATTGATGACGCCGAGGTGTAGAAGCTGCTGAGGGAGTCTCGGGCCAAGAAGGCAGAGAAGGGGGTGCTTAGCAGGCGACTGGGAAGTGCCCTGGAGATGTTCTGTGAAAGAGAAAGGCGCTGAAGGAAGCTCGCCAGAGTGTGATGGGGACGGGGCCGAGGCTTCCTCCTTTTGCTGAGGGGGTGGAAAAGATGGACTTGTCGAAGCTGCATCGGGAGAAGAATGAGGTGAACCTGGCCATGCATCGGCAGGAAGTTCCCTTGGTGAACGTCTTTCTAGAAGGCGTGAAGAGTGACCCCGAGGCTCTGGTGAGGACTCAGGCCTTTTCCTTTGCAGATCGGGCCCAAAAGATGATCCTTACTCATGCTTATGTAAGTCATCTCTGTTTGTGTATTTGTTTTTATCATTCTAGTTTGCTCCGAGTGATGATGCTTTGGTGTTGCATGCCTTTGGCGAGATACATGTCAACATGGCTAAGGAAGATAAAGAGATCTATAGGTTTAAGAGGTGTGATGAAGTGGCCAAGGGCAAGGTAGCGGAGGCGCAGGAGGCCATCCGAGAGAGGAACACCTTGCTGTTGTAGAAGGCGGTGATGGCCAAGGAGATGGAAGGGCTGAGGCGGTAGAAGGCCGATGAGATAGCTGCTGCCCAAGCCGAAGCGGTCAAGTCGTTCTGAACTTCAGAGGAGCTGAAGAGTTACATCATGGATCGGCTAGTGGATGAGCAACTTCGTTAGAAGGATAGGCTGGTGAGGTTCAACCCTTCGGTTGATATCAACTTCGATACGAGTGGCAAGCCTCCTTCACCTAGTCCCACTACTGATGCCACTGCTGTAATGACCCAAACCTAAAATTCATATTTAATTAGTAATTTATTATGAGGAAAGACAATTTTGCCCTTGGAACGAGGGGCAAATTGGTCATTTGTGGCCGACATTCGCCAGGTGTCGGACATGCATAGGGTCTGGTTCGAATTCCAAAGCGGAATTTGGATCGGGTCCTGTCAACTGCCGTTGCGCCAGAGTCAGAGCCGGCCATCGCAGATGCCCCTTCTACTGAGTCCTGAAGGCGTTGCCTTCCTTATGTACTCTAGTTATTTGTTTGGAACACTTGATGCTTATTTCTGCTTTGTATGAAAATTATGCCTTGCTTGGGGCAAGGTTATTTTGATTTGCTATGATATTATACTTTTTGTCATTTGATATCAGTCGTGCTAGCAAAATAATAATCATGTGATTGATGAGAATTAGCCAGAGTCAGGCGTTTCATTATATAGGTGCCGAAAGGCAGAAGGTACAAGAGATGGTTGAGTCAAGGCTCAAGACCAAAGTGTAAGAAAACATAATGTCCTAAGGTCTAGGTGTGTTTACTTATAGTAGTACTTGAGGTGATCAGTGTTCCAAGGATGAGGCAAAGTCTTGCCCTTGGGATCACGAAGCTGATAAGTACCGGGGCGGCAGACTTTGGTAATCTCATAAGGATCTTCCTATGTAGGGCCCAAGGTACCTTCAGTAGGGTTCTTGGTGGCCAAGGAAACCTTGTGTATGACCTAGTCCCCAACTTTGAAAGCACGGGGTTTGACTCGGGAGTCGTAGTACTTTGCCACACGCTATTTGTACGCGACGTTGTTCATGTTGGATTGGTCATGAAGCTCGTCAATGAAGTCGAGGTTCAGGGCTAACTGCTCGTCATTAGCTTCAGCATCATAAGTGGAGCTTTGGTATGTGGGCTGACCAATCTCCACTAGTGCCACGACTTCGGTATCAAAGGAAAGAGAGAAAGGTGTTTCTCCCGTGGAGGTACGGAAGGTGGTGCGGTAGGACCAGAGAACCTCTGGGAGCAGCTCTGGCTAGCAACCCTTGGCTTTGTCAAGCTTGGTCTTCAGGGTTTTCTTGATGATTTTGTTCACAGCTTCGACCTGGCCATTGGACTGAGGATGGGTTAGGGAGGCGAAGTAAAGATGGATCTTGAGGTTGGAACAAAATTGTTTGAACTTTGCATTGTCAAATTGCTGGCCATTGCGTGTGACGATGGTGCTGGGGATGTCGAAACGACACACAATATTTTTCCAAACAAAGGTTTCGATGCAGGCTACAGTTATGGTGGCTAAGGCTTCGGCTTCAGCCTATTTGGTGAAATAGTCTACAGCTGCAACTGCATACTTGACTTAGCCCTTGCACTCAGGCATAGGTCCAATGAGGTCAAGTCCCCATTGGGCAAATGGCCAAGAACTGACCATGACTGTTAGTGGTTTAGCCGGAAGTTGTGGGATGTTGGCAAATCGCTGACACTTATCACACTTCTGGGTGAAGGCCTGGGCATCGGTGTGAAGTGAGGGTTAGAAGTACCCTTGTCTAATGGCTTTATGCGCTAGTGAGCGAGCGCCTGAGTGATTGCTACAGATGGCTTCGTGGATTTCCCGAAGGCCATAATTACCTTCTTTTAGAGTCAGACACCGAAGGTAGGGGAGGCTAAAGCCGCACTTGTATATGGTGCCATTTGTGATCAGGTATCAGGCAGAGCGATGGCGAACACGCCGTGCTTTAGCAGAATCAACAGGTAACGTTTGGTTTTGTAAGAATTGAATGATGAGGTCCATCCATGTAGGGCTGTGATCGATAGTACAGATGAGTGGTGCTTGTGTGCTGGGCTGATCCAAGAACTCGATGTGGATGTTGCAACCTATGGCCTGTTCCAAGGCCAAGGCTAACCTGGCCAACGCATCAGCATGGCTGTTCTCAGAGCATGGCACCTGGCTTATAAGATGAGCATTGAAAGTTGCAAGCAAGTGGTGGGTATGCTGGAGGTAGGCTGTCATAGAGATGTCCTTGGCTGTGAAGTCCTAGTTGACTTGGTGGACAATGAGCTATGAGTCGCTGAATATTTGAATTTGCTTGGCGCCCATCTCCTTGGCTAGCCGAAGGACAGCTAAGAGTGCTTCGTATTCGGCCACATTGTTGAAGACTTGGAATTTAAAGTGGATGGCGTACTCAAGGACAACTTTGCCTGGAGAGATAAGGACGAGGCCGGCCCCACATCCTTGGGCATTGGGGGAGCCATCCACATATAAGGTCCACAAAGGCTGGGTCAAGTCCAGGGTGTCATTGCTGGCGACGTGGTTCTGGCTTGAAGGAAGATTAGGTTCGGTTATGATCTGGGTAGAGGCCGAAGCTTGGGGTTCTGTGAATTCTGATATGAAGTCAGCAACGGCCTGGCCCTTTGTAGCTGGCGCGGGGTTTGTAGCGGATATCAAACTCACCAAGTTCAATGGCCCACTTAACCAACCTCCCAGAAGTCTCTAGCTTCTATAATACTTTCTTGAACGGTTGGTTAGTTAAGACATGGATGGTGTGAGCTTGGAAGTATGGTCTGAGGCGTGCCAAAACTACTAGGGAGAATGCCAGTTTCTCAATGTCTGGGTACCGAACCTCGGCATCCTGTAATGCCTTGCTAACATAATGCACCGGGTGCTCAGCATTTTTCATTGGTCAGATGAGCATAGAGCTAACCGTTGTAGCCGAGACAGAGAGGTAGATCATAAGGATGTCTCCAAGCTAGAGGGTTGACAATAAAGGGGCCCAGCTTATATACTCCTTCAGCTTGCTAAAAGCCTTGTCACATTCGGCAGTCCAGGTAATGTTTCGCTTGCTACCCTTGAGTGCCTTGAAGAATGGGGCGCAGCGATCAGTAGCCATGGATATAAACCTGGTCAGGGCAGCGACGCGCCCTGTAAGGCTCTGAATGTCTTTGCCGTCTTAGGTATCGTCATGTCTACGATGGCCTGGGTCTTCTTTGGATTGGCTTCAATACCTCTCTGGCTGATCATGAAGCCAAGGAATTTGCCTGAAGTCGCCCCAAATGCACCTTTTGTGGGGTTGAGCCTCATTGTATACTACTTCAAGATGGTGAACATGGCAGAGAGGTTAGGGATGTGCTTGTCAGCAGTGCGACTCTTGACTAGCATGTCATCAACATCAACCTCCACGGTATTGCCAATCAATGGGGCGAAGAGGCTATTCACCAGGCGCTGATAAGTAGCCCCGACATTCTTGAGGTCGAAGGGCATCACCTTATAGCAATATAGGCCCCGATCGGTAATGAAAAAGGATCCAGCTTGCCCTCACAGATGAGGCCTTCTATGATGTTGTGCAAGGCAAGGCAATGCAAGATTTGGTATCATGGCCACCGAATTAGTGAAAACGGCAGAAGACACCTGTGTTGGGCATAGGCTTACTGCTTGGTCTCTGGGGGGGAGGCTTGGGTATGATAGGTGCCTTATGAACCAGGACATTCTCATAGGTGGTGTTGAGGGTGGTAAAGACCTTAAACATGGGCTTGGGCGTGAAGGAGAGTGGGGCACGATCATTTGTCCTGGGAGGGTTGCTTCCACTGGATTGGTGGTGGTTGCCATGTTTGCCCCGCTTGTTATTACTGAAGGTATGCTGGTAGCTATCCTTCCTTTTTAGGTGTGGGGTACCCTGGGTACTTGGGGCCGAAACAGAATGTTGAGATGGGGCTGGGGTGGGTACTGAAGCAAGTGGAGGATCACCGAAAATGCTACGTGCCGGGGTAGCTGGGCCATGCTTGGAATTGAAGTATTCAGCATTGGTGTGAACTGCTGCTTGCTTCATTAGCTCTGCATATGTGTTCCAATTGTTTCTATGAACCAGGTAGCGGAAGTTGGACTCACGGAAGCTACTTTTGAAGGCACCGAAGGCAGCGGGAGTATTCGTGGCTGAATTGGGCTACATACTCCCAAAGGGGCTCGTCCTCACCCTGCCGAAGCATGTACAAGTCGTCGCGGAGAATAGGCGATCGAATTGGATCATGAAGTGGTCCAGGAAAGTCTGCTTCAAACTATCAGGGCTGCATCGCTGAGGGTGGAAGGGAAGAAGAGGCACATGCCTTTGTCACTAAGGCCCTTACACCCAAGGGCAGACTGGAAAGAATGTATGTGGGTGAGAGGATCTTCCATGCCAGTGTAGAAGGCGATGTAGAGTGGCTGGATGTCTTTCCCCTGGTGGTAATTGAGGATACATTCGGTAAAGGGCCCGGGTAGTTGCTTCGCCCAGAGAGGTTGGTGGCTGCGGTGCTGCTCGCTCTCTAGGGGCCAGACCTTCTCAAATAGAAGCCTCATGGTCGGTTCGGCGTGAGGGAGAGTCTCGGGTGCTAAAGGCCTGGGGGGGTGGGCGGACAAGGGCTGGGTAAGGCTCTCACTCCTCGAACGCCTCGATGTGATAAGACTCCCAGTCCTCTGGATTATGAAATTCCCAGTTATCCGAGTCCTTTGCACCTTCTTCAGCTGGCAGGTGCGTGGGCTTCAGTGGGGGACCCAGGTCTATCACCTTTAGGTCATCGAGATTAATCGGGATATGGATACGCTGTGTCTGACGGTCCAAGAGACGGTCCCTGCAATCCCTGTAGACCTTCATCGGTTCATGGGGCTGGTCCTTCAGTGGGGAGATGTGAAGGAGCCGCGACTTAGTGAGCTGTAGGTAAAGAGGGCCTTTACCCTTGCCTAGCCTAGATTGGACTGAGGTGCTGTGGTGAGAGGGCATTGGCTGGTTTTGCTGGGTATGCTCAACATCCTGGGTAAACTCATGTTGGGAACCCTAGTCCTGCGCCTTCTCTCAGTTATGCTTCAGGGTGCGGTAGTCATGTTCCAGCTCGACGTTCTTTGTATGAAGGTGTTTGTATTTCTCGGACATCTTGGTGACGCTGGCGCGGATGAGCTCAACCTCTGCCTGGAGATTGGCATCTGCCGAAGGTTTCTTTCGGGAGGTACCTTTGCGGGGGGTATAGTGACAAGACCCGATCCAAATTCTGCTTTGAAATTCGAACCAGACCCTGTGCGTGTCCGACACCTGGCGAATGTCGGCCACAAATGACCTATTTGCCCCTCAACACAAAACACGGTAAAATAACAAGGTTGACTTCTACCGAAAAACCAGCAGAGTTTCCCTTGTAACTGGCTCAATACCAAAACAGCTTTACCTGCCAAACAAGTACATATATATACAACCAACTGCCAGCATAGGTATATATACATTCCAACAGTTCAAGTGTCAATATAGGGCAAAACATCAGAGCGACTACTAAGAATTTACAAAGGAGTGAATCTTTGTACAAAATACAAATCCTACATCAGAAGAAAGGCGCGGAAGATGGGAAGTGGCCCAGTGGTGGATTGATGTGCATGTCTACTGCCTGGGGGCGCAAAACAACAAAAAGGGTGAGTGGACCCAAAACCAAAGTTTAGAAAATAGTATATGAACATACTAACCCCACTGTAAAAACAGTTATACAAACTAGCTTATTTTCCTTATTTCTGAAATCAATGCATGTAGATAAGTATATACATTTGAAAACAGTTTAAACTATCACCTAGGTGTACCCTTATTTCCGTCAAATCCTTATATCCGTCAATTCCTTGCATCACCATGGGTGACGCATACTCGCAGGTCTCAGTGACACGAAGTCAGTCCGAGCCGCAACTCGCAGGATTCAGGAGACCGTAGTCCACCTTTATCCGCATTACTCGCTTCGCACGAGTTCGAGTACCAAGGAACTCGTGGGGCAACTGTTAAGCATACTGACTAAACCGAAGGCAACAAATATAATCCAAAGGCAATATTTAATCTTTGGGTACAAGGTGATTTAGGAAAATATAAAATTTTTGAAGCATAAGTAACTGTCTGTAACCTTTAAAATTCTACTGTCATTTATCTGACAATTAACTAGAATTTCTTTTCTTGAATTCTTTAAAGGAGATTTCACTCGGCAGCATACAACATAAAATATTTAACAGAATAAAACAGCTTATGACTGAAACTGAACTGCTTAAATTCGTTTATAAAAACAAAGAGTCCACTCACTGATAGTCCGAGCTCGTTGGACCTCTTAAAGGTCCCTTCTGCGGGTCAAATGGTGCCCGGGTGCCTGATTCAATGACCATAATATTCTATTAATACAATGTAGTATTAAATTAAAAACCCTAGCCCCGGCTCCTAAAAGTACGTGCGTCAATTTAAAGTGATCCCTATGCCCATAACAGCTTTCCTTCCACGTGGGGTAGTTTAGCGGTATCTTCGGACTCAAAAAGCGCTAAAGTCCAAAACGTCAATCCGGAACCCCACGGGTCCATGACCTCACAATATGATCCGGAAGCCACTAGAAGGTCCAATATATCTAGGATACATGTCCCGAGGGTATTGGTGTCAATCGAATGGTCGGATCGATCAAAATCCTGTAATCGCATAATTGCTAAACCCTAGTCTTAGGGTTCGCAATTTCGGAGTATCCGGGACTCCGATTCAAAATCCGTTGAATCCTACACGTTTCTAAAATTATCTCGAATAACATATCTAAAATTGATTACGATCCAACGGCTCAACAGTATTGAACCCGATAATCGCACAATATGAAAAATCCGTTCGAGGCTCAAACGGTATCCAAATTGAGATCCGCGAAGTCCTATGCGCTCGTGACAACCTAAGGATCGCATCAGGACATAGTGCCACTGCACCACCCTCGTTCAAGCGCCGCCACACGCGCCGGTAGCAATGGGTGTCCAAAGCGATAACGCATCGCCGGAAAATCTCAAAACCAAGGCTCCAAACTCCTATCCTAGGTATAACACCATATTTGGAACCACTTTTGTTCTTAGACCTACCCCAAAAACTGACTGGAAGTGGCCGAACACAGAGGCCGAAAACCGACCGAATTCCAAATTGAAAACTAAGCTAGCTACGGTCCAATTCGATGCAAACCTACCCAACCATCAGCTAGAGCATGGAAAATAGGTAGAAATCCATACCTTACTCAACAAATTTGGAGGAGAATTAAAGGAGAACGAATGGGTTGAAGTTTTGACAAAACCAGTGGAATTTCTGCCGTTTCCGGCGACTGGCGAGTGGCTCGCGGCAAGAGTGAGCTGCGACGTGACGGCGGGGTCGGGCCAGTCAGGTTGGTACCGGAGTTGGGGCTTGTGGTGGCCGGTAGTGGTAGTTCTGAAATCTGGAGGGCGTTGGACGGAAGAAAAACCAGAGAAGGAGGAGGACTCGCGGGGAGAGAGAAAGAGAGAGAGAGAGAGAGAAAGCTGAGGTTTTTATAAAAAATCTGATTTTTCAAATTACCATTTTGTCCCTCGTGATATTTTAATCGTATTTTCTTCGTTAAATCTTCGATTCGAGCTCAATTCATGTCTATGAACTCGTGTCATCGTGCTCTACGCAACGGTGTATGTGGAATTGTCAAATTCCTTTTCGGGCAAAAAGTTAACTTTTTGTTCATAATTTAGTCCAAGGGCAAAATTGTCTTACCGCATAATAAATTACTAATTATAAATGAATTTTAGGTTTGGGTCATTACATATAGTGTGGAGTATCGTGGCTATCCTTGGTCGGCATAGTAGAATGTGGGTTAAAGAAGAGGCGACGGGGCTTGATGGGAGAAGGAGCCAGCTGGGCTAATAGAGAGAAATGGGATTCAAGTGTTGAATTCCCACAGACGGCACCAAACTGTTGATGCTCTTTTTGGGATGTCAACTTAGAGAGAAGTAGATAGTCTTTAGCAGGGGAGAAGGTGAGGACCTTCGGTAAGGGAAGAGCCTGCAGAAGACAAAGTAGGAGAAGCAGTCGTTAAGCTTCGGACACCAGTGTGGTGTCGGCCGAAGGATCTCCGATGCTTAAGTCAGCTAAGAATGGTAAATTTGGCAGAGTAACAGTGAAAGTCAGAAAGTGGTTACCTTTTTTACTTGGGTTCTGTTCCCTATTTATAGGGAAGTAAAAGTAGGTGGTTTGCACAAAGTTTCGATCTGGGACTTTGTGCAAGTCGCTGTGGTGGTGACACGTGTCCTAGAGATTAGGTTCGGCAGTCGGGAGCTTTGACAGGTGTCTGGCACCTCAGAAGAGTGTCTTACTTCGGCAGGGAGAAGGCGTGTCTGCCTTGGTGCTAGTCGTTTTGAGGCTGGATATGCTCGGTTGATTATAGTGTAAACAAGTCATGAAAAACTTGAACATTATATGTTTCATCTTGCCTAAAGGTGTTGGAATTTATAATTTTTGATTCTCTTTGATTTATGCTTGGCTATGCAAACACATTTTGATAGAAAGTTTCTTGCCTAAAGGTGAAGCTGATTCTGTTTTTTTTTATTATAACATAATACTTTGTGTTCTATAATAATATATATATATATCTTTTCACGTCTAATGAGTTATCAATGCTAGGTGCCAATCCCCTAAACTTCACCAACATTCAAAAACTAAATGGAAGCAACTACAAGAAATGGAAACAGGAGATTGACAATTTGCTAGGACTGTTGGAATATGATGTAGGTTTAAGAGAAGAAAAGCCAGTTGATCTAACTGCAGAAAGCACTGAAGCAGAGAAAAGTCATTTTGGCAATTGGGAAAAGACCAATAGGTTATCACTGCTGATCATGGAGGAACATGTAAGAGGTGGAATCAAGAAGTGTGACACTACAAAAGAATATTTGGCTGCGATAAGTGAGAAGTATCAGAAATCCCAAAAGGTAGAAACTGGAAAATTTTGTCAACCACCGTGAAGCATGATGGTACTGGAAGTGTTCGTGAGCAGATGGTTGATATGGCCAACAAGTTAACTAGCCTGCAGATATATATTAATGATGAGTTTATAGTTCATATGGCACTCAACTCCTTGACTCCTGAGTATGAACAAATTAAAGTCTCCTATCATACTCAGAAGGACAAATGGTCAGTCAATGAGCTAATCTCAATTTGCTGTGAGCAAGAAGACATGCTCAAAAAGGGTAAGACAATGGCTGTTAATTTGGTTGATACAGTTAACAGAAAGAAAGCTGGTGGTCCAAAGAAGTATGGAAATCATAAATTTGGAGGATCAAAAGGTGGATCAACCTCTGGTAAGAAATTTTCCAATGATTCTGCTGTACATGCTAAAATGCTCAAAATCCTCCTACTTCTGAAAACTTGAAAGTGAACAAAAAGATTGTCAAATGCAACTTTTGTCAAAAATCTGGTCATGTGAGAAAGGATTGTGATGGTTTCAAAGCATGGCTGGTGAATAAAAGGTAAGAATACTATTTTTAACGATGATTTTATTAATGTATGTGTTGAGTCAAATCTTGTTTTTATTCCTCAAAATTCTTGGTGGTTTGACACTGGTTGTACAACACATATTACAAATTCTTTACAGGGATTCAGAAGGGAGAGGATGTAAAGTAAAGAGAATTACAGAGTTTTTGTTGGAAATGGATCTAGATTAGAAGTTGAGTCAGTTGGTAGTATTGAGTTAAAATTGTCTTCTGGTTTTCTTTTGTTTTTGAATAAAGTGCTCTATGTACCTTCGATAAGAAGGAACCTAGTGTCAGCATCTAGTCTTGTAAAAGATGGTTTTGCTTTCACTAGTGACAGTGAAAGTTTAAAACTTTTTCGAAATAATAAATTAAATGATTTGCTTGGTTATGCTTTCCTGAGTGGTGATTATGGCAAATTCAATGCACTGAAGTTCAAGAATGTTTCAACATTGAATATTCTGCACCCAAGAGAATGCTCTCTAATTAAAATTCTTCTATGCTTTAGCATAGAAGATTGGGGCACATCTCAAAGGATAGAATGACTCGATTAATAAAACAAAACATTTTACCAAACTTGGCTTTAAAGGATTTTGAAATTTGTATAAACTCTTTCAAGGGTAAAACTACTAATACAAGAAAAATTGGTGCAACCAGAAGCAATGACCTTTTAGAAATCATTCACACATATGTGTGTGGTCCATTTCAACAAGAATCGTTTGTGGCAACTCTTACTTTGTTACATTTATAGATGACCTCTCTCGATATACCTATTTGTACTTAATTTCTGAAAAGTCACAAGTCTTAAATTGTTTTAAAATTTTTAAACTTGAAGTTGAAAAGCAATTGGACAAACACATTAAAATTGTAAGGTCAGATCGTGGAGGAGAGTATTTTGGTAGGTACATAGAGGTTGGACAATAAAAAGGACCATATGCTATCTACTTGCAGGAAAATGGAATAGTAGCTCAGTACACAACTCCTGGAACTCCACAACAAAATGGCATGGCTGAAAGGAGGAACATGACTCTTAAAGACATGGTAAGAAGTATGCTTACTAGTTCGCAACTATCGGATTTTCTGTGGGGAGAGGCACTAAAAACGGCAAATTATATTTTGAATAGAGTTCCTAGTAAATTAGTGCCTAATATACCTTTTGAAATGTGGACTTGAAGAAAACCTAGTCTTGCTCACTTACATGTTTGGGGTTGTCCATCTGAAGCTAGAATCTACAATCCAGTAGAAAATAAACTAGATTCAAGAACAACTAGCTCCTATTTCATTGGATATTCTGAAAATTCTAAGGGTTATAAATTTTATTGTCCACACTCTTATACTAGAATTGCAGAGAGTCATAATGCAAATTTCATTGAGCATTCAGTTGCAGGACATACTAATTCTTCGAAGAACTACAACTTTGAAGAGACAGAGTCATTTGTGCATGCCTCTACATCAAATGATCACAGCCTTATGCTGCCCATTCCTTTTGTCCCTTTCAAAGCCGGGGAAAACATTGCACTAGTTTCTGCCGACACTCCTCAACCGCAAGATATCGCTCCACAAAATCTTATGCAGCAAATTGACAATCTTTTTCAGGTTAAGCAGCCTACCATACAATTTGAGCAGCATGATGAACCTTCGGAAAGAAGATCTCAAAGGGCAAGAAAATCTACAATACTAGTAGATTATATGGTTTATTTGCAGGAAGTAGAGTTTGATATTGGTGATGAAGATGATCCTAAGTCTTTTGATCTGGCTATGCAGAGTGCTCAAGCTCCACTATGGCACAATGCAATGTTGGAAGAGCTAAATTCAATGGAGAAAAATGGTGTCTAGACCTTGACAGATTCCACTTCTTCCAGAAAACCCATAAGATGCAAATGGGTTTTTTAAACTAAAAGGGACTCACAAGGAAGTGTAGAAAAGCTAAAGGCACGATTGGTTGCTAAAGGATTCACACAGAGAGAAGGTTTTGATTACACTGACACTTTTTCCCCAGTGTCCTCCAAGGATTCTCTATGTATCATTATGGCCTTGACAGCCCATTTTGATCCTGAGTTGCATCAAATGGATGTCAAAACTGCTTTTTTAAAAGGGGATCTTAAGGAGGATATTTTTATGCAACAACCTCTAGGATTTGTTGAAAGGGGGAAAGAGCATTGTGTGTGCAAGTTAAACAAATCCATCTTAAACAGGCTTCAAGGCAGTGGTATCTCAAGTTTGATGAAGTGGTAACATCTTTTGGTTTTATAGAGAACATACTTGATGATTGCATCTACCTCAAAGTCGACAAATCCATGTTCATTTTTCTGGTTTTATATGTTGATGATATTTTGCTCGCAAGTTCTGATTTTTAGTTACTACTTGAGGCAAAGACTATGTTATCTAATAGTTTTGATATGAAGGATTTGGGTGAGGCTCATTATGTGTTAGACATTGAAATTATGAGAAACAGATTAAGAAAGCTTTTGTGGTTGTCTCAACATAATTACATCAACAAGGTACTTAAAAGATTTAATATAGAGGCTTGTTCTCCTGGAGATCTTCCTATTGGCAAAGGTGATAGGCCTTCAAGGGACCAATGTCCTATGACTGAACAAGAGCAGACAAACATGAAGAATAAACCATATGCTTCTCTTGTGGGCAGCTTGATGTATCCCCAAGTTTATACTAGGCTAGACTTGTCATTTGCACTCAGTGTATTCGGAAGGTTTTAAACAAATCTTGGTGAACCACGTTGGGTTTTAGCCAAGAAGGTGCTGAGATATCTAAAGAAGACTAAATCCCTTATGTTAATATATGGTCATGTTGACAGTTTGGAGCTCACATGCTATTCAGATTCAGATTTGGCTGGTTGTGTGGATGACAGAAAATCTACAAGTGGATATATATTTTTTTTGGCTGGAGGTGCAGTCTCTTAGAGAAGCAAAAAGCAAAATTATATATTTACATCCACTATGGAGGCTGAATTTATTGGATGTTTTGAAGCAACTAGGCAACGATTGTGGATCAAGAATTTTGTAACAGATATGAAACTAGTGGCAAATATTGACAAGCCTTTGAAGATCTACTGTGATAATAAGGCAGCCATATATTTTACCAAGAACAACAAACAATCATCTGCTTCGAGAATTATGGATGTGAAGTATATGTCGCCTCAAGATAAAGTCAAGGAAGGTATTGTTGAAGTATAGTACATAAACATTCACTCCATGTCAGCAGAAACTTTGACTAAAGCCTTGGCGGTGGGAGTCTTTCAAGATTTTGTGATGCATATGTGATTGCATGAATCTTTTGACTCGGTTTAAGTGTGGGAGCAAGGTTATATCTATAACCTAGTTTCATTATTTTTGAGTTCTTTTCTCTTTTGTTTTGTTAGATGATGAATAAGTTCTATTCTATTTAAGAATGGTTGGCAGTTTATTTTTGTTTAAGTTTCTTTTCAGTTTTGTTTGGCTTAAGCTTGGATTTCCATTAAGGAAATAATTTTGGGAGTCTCTTTCAAGCTTCATTACTGGGACCAGAAATGTGGGAGTTATTTGGGTACCTAACTCTTCACTTATTATCATTATGTCTGCAGCAATGTGTTCTAGTGTATGTGTATGTAATTTTAGGGTGCTGGCACAACTGAATTTGTGTCAAGTTTTCTAAGGTCCTGCATATACATTCGTTTGACAGTTGTTTTGGAAGTTAAATTGATGTTTTGAATAAATCCAGTGATTACTATTGCCTTGTTTTGGTATGATATGATACAATGTAATTAGGTTGCACTCATGTGGAAGAATGTAAGATGAATTATGTGAGTTAGCCTAATCACGTGTTATGATTATCATATTAGAATGAGATAATGGGATTTATGTTTATCAGTTATTGTTAGACTTTCAGTTTTGACAGACTTTGGTTACTTATGTTTATATTGACTAGGACTCAATCACTTAAGTATATTAGTTTTGTTTAAACTCTTACTCTATCTATAATAGGGGAGATAGTGTTAAGGTTTCTTCAATATAAAAGAATCGATCCCTCCTCTCACAATACACGAGTTCTGTGGCGTGCTTGACCTATTGATAGCAAGAACATTCTGGTGTTGCAGAGAGAAGAAGATCATTCCTATAGTTGTCATGTCTTCTTCACTGAGTATGAATCAATCGATAAGTATGCTTTATTCATGTTGTAATTCATGTTTTTATTGTATTTAACTTCAGTTTTACTTACAGACATACCATCCACCATCTTTCTCCCCACCCAACCCAACACCAGCCAAGCCGCTATACCATTCACCATCTCTCTCTCTCTCTCTCCCTCTTTTCCTCACATCTCCTCCTTCCCCCCTCACCTTTCTTGAAGAAACCAACAACCCCTTCCCCTTCACTTTTTGTGGAAAGGGAGTGGATTTTTCTTTTATTTATTTTTTTGTTTAAACAATTAAATAATTATCTAATGAAAAGTAAGATTAAACACTTTATATTGCTAATGTGTCATGTCTTTAAACGGTTAGATTATTATTATGGTCAAGATTTTGCGAAATGCGGATAAATACACAAAATATAAATGTAGAGGCTCAGCATCCATTTAACCACCATAAAAGAGAGAAATAGATAGAAATGGTCAAGAGAATATATTTATGCAAATTTGATGGAACCAAGACATGTTTGATATAGTAAGAATGATATAGATTTCATGTTACTTATTAAAGTGTGTGTTTCGTATTCTTGTAACATTGATACTATGATGTGATTTATGTTTTCATGAAATGTTTATATATGTGTGATAAGCATGACATGAAAGATGTGAAATTATTGTAAGAAATAGAGTATGTGATCTTGTACTAGCAAATTTGCATAAGGAAACAGAATTTTAAATAAGTTTGATTTAAAATAAAACATCTAATCCTATTGTATTAGTTTGTTCTAATAATAGAACATGAACTAGTTGATCCTAACGAATATTGGAAATGCACACTACTTATCACATTAATTTTCATAGGGATGTGACTAAAAGAATGATGTTGAAATGTCTATACATTGCCTATGGACTGTGAGTGCTATTCATCCTTGATCAACATGAGTAAGTCGTCTAATAAAGACGATACAATAGTAGTTGAAATGGTACTGAATAATCCAAGAATGGTATTAGATGGATGTTTAAAGCATAAAGAAAGTTAATTGATATAAATGATGGTAAAAGTATTATTGCCGATATTTAATGAGATGGAAAATTAATCGAAGACATAACTATGTGGTGATATAACATTTCTCTATATAAGGGTATCCACAATTATGCTCCCTATGTTTTAATTTATATTTAACTAAAAAAAATTAGAAAGCTATTTTAGGAGTATTTTATAAAATTTCAACTGCAACCATACTTCTTAATTTAGGGAGTCACAAATACTTTAACTATTTTCATTGTTTTTTAAGGGGAGGTGATTTTCCCACTCCCCTTTTGTCCACTTACACTCCCTTTTGTTTTTTAATAGTTTTTACTATAACAAAAAAAAGAGTGTAAGTGGACAAAAGAGGAGTGGGAACATACAATTTCTAACAAAGGGAGTGTAAGTGGATAAAAGAGGAGTGGGAAAATCAGCTCCCTTTTAAAGGCATCATAAATTCTCTCTCTCTCTCTCTCTCTCTCTCTCTCTCTCTATCTATATATATATATATATATATTTTCCCTTCCATTGAGGGAATCCCTTAAATAATTTTATTTGAGGGACGCCCTTTAGGGTATCCTACGAATTTTTTTCTAATGATCCAAACTATCTTTTTTTTAAGTTTACATTCATAGATCATCCTTACAAAAAATTAGACAAATCGGAATCCGTTTTGACATCCAATTGTATCCTACAAAATCAATGAACACGGTACTTCAAGAAAGTAATAAAATTTTAATAATACAATTGAGTAGTCAAATGATATTGGATTTAAGTGATTTTTTGTAGAGATGATCTACGAATGATTTTTTAAAACATAGATGGTTTGGATTAGTGAAATACAATGCGAAGTGGGCCTTACAAGGGTGTCCCTCAATGGTAGCTCTCTGTATATATATAGTTCCCTTCCATTAAGGGATCTCTCTGTATATATATAGTTCCCTTCCATTAAGGGATCTCTCAAATAATTATTTGAGGGATGCCCTTTATAGTACCCTACAAATTTTTTTACAATGATGCAAACTATCTATTTTTAAGTCTACATTCATAGACCATCCTTGTAAAAAAATTAGACGAATCAGAAACCGTTTCAACATCCAATCGTATCTATAAAATCAATGAATACGGTGCCTTAAGAAAGTACTAAAATTTCAATAAAGCAATTGAGTGGTCAAACAATATCGAATTCAAATAATTTTTTTTGTAGAGATGAACATCGATGTTGAATATTGTTGGTGTGATGATACTCGCAAGGAGGGAAAGACCAAGCGAGATGAGTAAAAGGATTCAATCGAATTAGTGGAGGCTTGTCTTTTGAGGATGGAGAATTTTATGATAAAGTTTGATGCTAGACGTGATGAAGATGTTGTAAAGAAGGTTGACCTTTAAGCCATGACAACTGAACTGTAAGGGGAGTTCTTGGTGAATCTCCAATTCATGGCCGACACTGTAACTCAAGAGTTTAATAAATAGTTTGACCAATTCCATGCTGAGTGTGGGAACATAGATTTTCGGCAACCACTCAGGTGACGCCACATGGATATTGGAATATTCCTTAGGTCAAGTAATTGTGCCAAATAAATCCCAATTTAATTGGCCAGTTTTATGATTTAAGATGGGGATATCTCCATAAATCAAGGATTCGATAATTGATTAAATCTCCTTGATTTACCCAATCTCCTTATTTATGGAAAAAAATAATAATAATTCCCTTAAAAAAGGAATTATGCTGCCATAAATTATATCGAACAAGGCACAAGATCATGGAGCTATATAAAGATAAGATTGTATCACATTGAGGGGCCGTTTACTTATGAGGAATGGAGGAAGTAATGAATCGGGAAATGTAGGAATCCGGGAACTAGTGAATCGGTATGTGAAGAATCATTCCCATTTAGCTGTTTACTAACCATATGGAATTAGAACAGGAATGGGGTTGATTCCTATTGTTATTGTTTACTAATTCTCATGAATCAAAACCCAAACTAACTTGATTAGTAAAATGCCATGCACATATGAATATATATTTGAGATATTTAGTCATATACCCATTCTTAGCACTAAAACTATAAATAAACCCTACACTATTTAATTTCTATAAACAAACCCAAAAAAACCCAAACAATGACAACTGGCCCTATTGAATTTAATTTTGATTATTAAATTAATTTAATGCCCTATTGAGTGTTTTGGGTTTTTTTATGAGATTTTTGGGTTAGGTTTGTTTTAAGAAATCAATGGCAGTTTTGTAATTTAAAAGAAGTTAAAAGCCTTTTTGTTATGTTGTAAATGAGTTTTGGGTGTGTTTCTAAAGTCCATTTCATATAGGGTTTTTATTTATTTAAATAATTTGGGTTCCTATATTGGGTATAATAGTGAATCTCCCTATATATTTTTCAACCAAGTCAAAGTAAGAGTTGAAAAACAGAGGACATGGAAAGAAACCAAAAGGTGGTACTGGAAAGTCTCACAACAAAGACATGAATGCCAAATACTCAGCAAATCAAGATTCAATTATACCAATTGAAAATTTAACTACCTTTAACTCTAAGATTCAATTGTACCAATTAAATACATAATCTCCATACTAACAAAAAAAAAAAAAAAATTTCTCCACAAAAGTCATAATTCACCCATTACTCATCAATTGCAATCACTGTAAGCCATGCTCCAAAAAATTAAATACATAATTTTATTTTCCTTAGTTCACCACCAAGTTTAGCTTGCATATCAGCAAGATTTGTTGAAAGAAATACTTGCGAAGGAGATAGAAATTCTATTTTCTTCTTCTGTTGAGCACGTTGTTGGGCATTTGAGGGTTGGGGATTTGGTTGTGTAAAGTTTGTCTCATCATCTTCAAAATCCTTAACATCCTCAAACTGAGATCCCCCCATATGATGAATGCTTGCATCCTCTCTCCTAATGTCTTCTTCATCATCTTCCATATTTCCAGCATTTGTTCTAATATCACGATCTTTTTCATATATCTCTCCAAGTACATCGTAGAGTGGAAATAATTTGCTTTACCAACCACTTGCATCCTTTTTATTCTACAATGACGAAATATATATGCATTAGTTTAAATAAATATTAGGACAATATGCATGGATTTACCTTCACCCACGCATCAAATACATTTTTCTCACATACCAACGTCATGTCATCTTGATTCCACCCAAAGCTACTTTGAGATAATGCCTCACCTAAAGTAGTATATTTTCCCTTCAAAGTCTTCACTCTTGATTCAATATGGGGTGATGCCTTTAACCCACAATTCGGAAGTTTGCCTTCTAGCACGGTTACCGATTTAAGTATCTCGCCATTTGGAATTTTGATGGAGTTCCATCAAGCATTCCATCAATATGCTATCTTCCTTAGTTGTCCAATAACGTTTATTTTGTCCTCTTCATGCCTTTACCACATAAAATGATATGGTAAAGGATTTACCACATAAAATAAACAATAAAAATATATACATAATATTAAAAAAACATCTTTTTTATAACATGGTAATTAAGCTTAAACATACAAATAATATCTTTAATACATTACATAAACATGATAAATAAACAATGACTTAAGTATATTAAATAAACATGATAAATAAATTATTTCTTAACTACATAACATAAGCATGATAAGAACAAACAAATAATGTATTCATCATGCGTCTTTATTCCTTATTTCCATTCCATGTATTCCACATTTCGTTTGCAAGATTTTGCCTTCATACACTCCATTCGTCTGAGGACTAAACTGTACTAATGTAATCATTTGCCTCTAAAGTCCCATCAACAAGCTGATTGTCCACTTGATGTTCAATAGGATCTAAAGCCATCTATCTTCTTATAAAGTTATGGAGCATACAACACATATAAATTATACGACGTTGTGTTATAATATCATAAAAGGATGGACTCCTAAAAATTGCACAACGCATGTTTAATAAACCGAAACACCTCTCAATAACATTTCTAGCACTCAAATATTTTATATTGAAAAACTCCTTTGGTGTCTCAGGTCAGTGGCCATCCCTCCAATCATTAAGATTATAACGCTGTTCTCTAGAAGGTGCAAGGAAAGCTTGTACCATTAGTGTAACCAGCATTCACTAAATAATAATAACCTAATGTAACAATAAAGTAGTAAGAGACATATTCCTAAAGTGATATTATATGTATAATGGCAATGCACTAAATTAAAATATTGATTTTTGAATATTACCATTAGGGACTTTTAGTCCATTTTCCCTAGTCAGAGCATCTTTAAGGATTCCACTATCATGGGCAGAACCCTCCCATCTAGCCAAAATATATATAAACTGCAAGTCAAAACAAGATAACATCTCTATATAATAACGTATCTTTACTTTGCTTGATATGATCATGATCTTTTTTTTTTTTTTTTTTTCAGTTTGATAATAGTGAAGAAGAAGAAGAAGAAGAAGAAGAAGAAGAAGAAGAAGAAGGCTTTGCTGCTGTTTCTAGGAGGCCTGTTGAAGAGGAAACGACGTTTGCAACTCTAATGTGAAAAAAGATGTTGGAGCGTCTTAAAACTTCTTTGTGTGAGTTTTTATTTTTCTAAGGTTTGGGGTGTTTTGGAATTATGGTAAAATGGTAAGGGTATTTTTGGAAGGTATTAAGGGAAAAAGGAATGGGAATCAGATCAACTACCCTTAGTTAATATGATTCCTGATTTTGAGGGGATGTGATTACGGATTTTGAGATGAGTCTCGCATATTTTTTAATTCCTGATTGCAAGTAAATGTAGGGAAAGTCAGGAATGGAAGTTATTCCCTTTCCTCCCACACCCATTGCTGATACGTAAACATGCCCTGAGGTAACTTCCAAACCTTAGCACAACACAAGGCTTACGCCCCCCTCTCTCTCTCTCTCTCTCTCTCTCTCTCTCTCTCTCTCACCACCCTTATCTCCCGTAGAAAAAACACTCATCTCCTTTCAGACATATCTGCATCTCCCTGAGACCATATTTTAACTTAGGTATCGAAGGGCCCTTGGCCAACACCACATCGGTGTTCTCTGATTGACTGCATTTATTTTGCAGGGTTCTTAGAAGAATTCATTTAAGAGGTGCGAGGATACTTTTTTAATATGCCCGAGGAGAAAATTGCATCAAGAAAGTGGTAATCCAAAGGAAATCTATTTCCTTTCCATCAATTAATTTCATTCAAGGCCGCCACGACTACCAACTCCCTCACGGGTCTGAGCTATCCCCGTGGTGAGACACTAAGCTAGCACAAGGTGCAGCACCGAGCAACCATCCTCACAATCCCATGGCCGAGGCCGTCAATCCACCCCGTGGAGCCATGGCTGAAAGTTTTGGCCATCCAAGTGGCCTCGTGGCAGAGACTAGGCATCACCCTCTCGGCCCCGCAACTGAGTCTGAGGTTCTCTCCCAAGGCGATGCCATCGCCCATGCCTCTAACACCGTCGGCACTTCCGCCTTTCTCGGCAAGTGCATCTATACCCGCCTATGTTGCTGCCTATGATGTTCATGGCACTTGGTTACACCTCTATCCAAAACCCTAGGTCGTGTGGAACTCGAATCCACACAATTCACTCCTACCTATCCAAACTGTCACATAGATCTAAATCGCAACGTCGATGAGCTAACTGAGAGGTTCGAGGATCCAAACAACTTGGTTGATCAGCTACTCGGGCAGATTGACTTGATTCACGACTTGGAATTTGGTCCTGTTGGTGAGGAAAGCACGAGAGCACCGACAAGAGACTCGAGAAATCCCATGGAGATTGCACAGGAACTGGTAGGCAAGGTGGAGGACAAGAACGTGCTGATCCGCGACCAAAGCAGGGCAAGTGTCCGTTCGAGATTAGGCCTACAAACCAATGTGCACTCAAGGTTAGGAGCGCAGTCCATAAGGAAAAGTTCACTCAAGGTTAGGCCCACAAGGAGACCAGCCACCTAAGCCTCCTCACGGAGAACATGAAGGAAGACACTCATCAGGTCATACCGAAAGAGCGAATTCCAGGCTATGAGCCACAAAGATCCTTTTACAAGCTCAATTCAACAACAGGCTTCACCGACAGGACAACTAAAGCGACCAACCCCTTCAACAAATGAAAAGGTTACTCAGCGACGTCAATGCCGGGGACGTTCTCAATGAGTACCGCATCCCTTACGAGCGGAGAACGTCAAGAAGCTCGTGAATGAAAAACTCTAAAACCTAAGGTTGGAGGATACTTAGAAGACACTCTGCACCAAGAAGTAGACTAGGTGAACTCCTCTCCATTCACTGACAAGATTGAGTAGGCATCTCCACCAAGGCGGTTAACAACACATTCTTTTACACCATTTAAAGGGGATTTCGATCCCGAAATCCATTTGAAGCACCTTAGGAGTACCATGATACTTTACAAGAGTGGTGATGCACTGAACTGCAAGGTGTTTGCAATGACCTTGTAAGAACCAGCTCAAGATTGGTTTCATACACTGGGGCCAAAGTCTATCAACAGCTTTAGGGAGTTTGCTCTCGTCTTCACAATGAAATACACCTCATACCAGTTGATCAAGAAGCAGTCTTTTAGAAGAAGCATGATGAGTCTCCCCGAGACTACATCAAAAGATTCAAAGGGAGAAATGTAACATAGTGGGATGCAATGATCGAATATCATCCTTCACTTTTAAGAAGGGCTTACTTATTGAGCACGAGTTGACCCTCGCTTTTAGTCAAACTCTGGCTGATGTCTTCACAATGGCAGAGTGCTATGCATTCTTGGATGATGACCGGATCGCCATGAAGAAATCTGGCAAACAAGTCCACCAATCACAAAAGGGGGCAAGTGAGAAGAATGACAGATCCTACAATAGAAATAATGAAGGAAAGCGCAAGTCACGACTTACTGAAGGTGGCTCTTCAACTGGTACGACTTAAGCAGAATTTACAATTCCGATCAATCAAATTTTCAACCAGGTGAAAGACATGTCATTAGTGGAGAGGCCACTACCAACGAAATCTAATCCCACCACAAGAGACACCTCTAAGTATTGTACCTTCCATCGGACGCACAGACATTATACCAGTGACTCTAAATCATGAAAGAAGCATCTTAAGGAGTTAGTGAAAGAAGGCCATTAAGAAGGCTTTTTAGTAGATCGAAGATCGTGATGCTGCCAGGAAGCCCACTCCGAATGTCATAAGGATGAACGTCATCCTAGTTGACTCCAAAGAGTTTGGGATGACCAGTAAAGAAAAGAAGAGAAAGATCAAGCAAGCGACAACAGTCTCCCAAGTCTTAACCGGCTCCCTAATTGAGGAAGATGATCCCTTCATCAACTACTGAAAAAAGGACTTGCTCGGGCTTGATCTATCACACAATGATGCCTTTTCATCAGCATTCAAGTTGTACAAGCAATGGTTGACCGTATCGATGTAGATGAAGGCAGTGTAGCCAACATACTGCAACTTTTAGTTATCCAGCATATCGGCATGGAGAACCTGATCAACAAGTCAGCCAGACCATTGACCAGCTTTAATGGATCAACTTCGATCACCGTGGGCACAATAGACATAGATGTCTATTCTCCACTAGTGATCAATACGCAGACTTTCATGATAATCGAGGCAATCTCCCCTATAATGGAATATTAGGCAGGCTATGGCTAAGCAAGATAGACGCATTCTCTTCTTCTCAGCATAAAAAGATACGCTACCCAATCCATGGGAGCGATATCAGGTAGATCCACAATGATCAAGCGATGATGAGAAAATGCTCAGCCCAATGGTTGAAAGGAAGCAAGCAAGTGGAGTTCATTCCCGTCAATTTAACAAAAGAGAAAGGGAAAGAGCCTATCACTTCCAAATAGCAATTATCGAACCAGGATCAAGAAAAAGGGGTTTGCCTTAAGGCTTCTACTGAAGAATGATGAAAGCCCGAAAATAACGTCGAACTTATACTTATTGATCTTGACAAGCCAGAGAGGAAAGCGCGTATCAGCTTGCGACTTAGAATAGAAGAGAAAATGAAGCTGACCACCTTCCTTTAAAACAACAAGAATGGGTTCGCATGGTTTTCATTCGACATGCTTGACATCAACCCACAGGTCATCTGCCACAGGCTTTATGCCAATCGAGCTAATAACTCAATCGCTCAAAAGAGACACAACTTCTCTCCTGAATGAATTGCCATCATCGAAGCCAAAATCGACAAGCTCCTGGCTGCCGGCTTCATTGAAGAGGTCTCCTACTCTAAGTGGCTAGCCAACATTGTGCTGGTGGTGAAAAAGATCAATGCAAATGGAGAGTATGTGTAGACTATACAGATCTCAACAAGGCATGCCCAAAAGACAATTTTCCTTTGCCAAGAATCGATTAGCTAGTAGATTCAACCTTAGGAAATCAGCTGCTCAAATTCATGGACGCATACTCTGACCACAATCAAATCATGATGCATGAATCCAACAAAGCAAAGACTTATTTCATAATCAAAAGCGGTACCTATTGCTACAAGGTCATGCTCTTCGAGATGAAAAACGTTGGAGCAACCTACCAGATGCTGGTGAATAAGATTTTCAAGAAGCAGATAGGCAAGACAATAGAAGTCTACATCGATGATATGTTGGTCAAAGCACTTTAGCGGGCAGATCACATCAAAAATCATGGCGAAGCCTTTAACCTGCTCTGAAAAAATCAAATGAAGTTGAAACCAAGCAAGTGCACAGATTCTTGAGGCACTTATTCACTCAAAGAGGAATCGAGGCTCACCTCAATCAAATCAAAGCGATCCTCAACATGAAGTCTCCCTTTACGATGAACAAAATTCAAAGCTTCACAGGCAGAAGAGCATCTCTCAACCGATTTCTTTCAAGATCTATTGACAAGTGCATGCCATTCTTCAAAGCCTTGAAAAAAGGACAAAAAGACAAAGTGGATGAAAAGTGCGAAGCAACCTTTCAAGACTTGAAAGCATACTACGGCATTCATTACAGCATGTAGATAAGGATCAAAAAAGATGAAGCCTAATTGGAAAGGCCCTTACGTGGTCAGCAGACTTGGGGGCAGAGGAAACTACACATTAGAGACTTTGGAGGGAAAAGAAATTCTAAGTCAGTGAAACTTTTATCACTTCCAAAAGCACTATGTTTTTAGTTACTACTCAGTAGCTTAGTTTCCGATAGATGACTAAGTCCATCTCATTTAAGCCAAATAAAGATTATTGTTGATGTTTCATAGTGTTCATCCAGTTATTTCATTTCAATAAAGAGATGTAATCACCTGAACATTAATACAAGTTTGATTTTTCATTCAAGAAGTTTTCAAGAAATATTTATTCATAAGCAAAGGACAACACCCTACCCAAGGGAATTTAAATCAACGGCTACTTGATTCGTCAAGTCGGTCACATGGTCAACATATCACAAAAAGACGAATTTGAGAAGTTCGTCAACTTTGAAGATTTGTCTTCCTCAGTAGAGGGCCGCAAGTTTTCCGTAAAGGTGGGTAAATAATTTAGCATCCTCAGGGAGATGCATCTACAGGCTCAGCACATGGTAACTAACTGGCGACTACTTAATTAGTTAAATATGAATTTGAGAAGTTCTTTAACTTTGAATATTCGTCTTTCCATGTGTTTTCTAAGGATAACAGAGTTTAACTTGGGTTAATTTCTAATCCTACTAAGTATGTTTGAGTTCCGACTTGGCATAATAGAAATCCATGAAGGAGGTGAGTTGAGCTTCTAGTCTCTCAAATCAGCAGACATTTTCAGCTCAGGCTAAAGTTTCCCACAATTAAAAGCACCAACAAGCTACAAAAGCTGTTAACAGACCCACATTCAAAGCACTAACAGGCCACAAAAGCAATCAGCAGACCCACCTTCAAAGCGCTAGCAAGCCACTCAAGCTGTCAAAAGACCCAAAATTCAACAAGGAATAGACGATCAACATATTCAAAAGTTCAAATATAATTAAAAGTGGCTAACAAGGCCAACTTCAACAAAACATATAGAGATGATCAATCTAGACCAACACTTAAAGAAAAATAAAGTTAGCAAGCTACAAAGAAGAAAAAATCTTCATCTACTTTGAGACTTCAGCATGAGACTCTCCCTTGTCAAGGTCCTTCTAAGCTCCAGTCTCATGAGCAGCATTCTCTTCAGTTGCATTCTCTTTAGTTGCAGTCTCATATACCGCATTCTCTTCGGCTCCAGTCTTATCAGTTGCTTGCTCCTCAGCTGGATCTATATCCGCAACACTATCTTGCTCGTCTTCAATAAAGAACTTCTATGGGCAGAATAGTTCAACCTCTTCATCCCTGAGGGGGTAGTAGGAAGCATCCCCTCTCTTGCAATCCAAGTAGCCTAGCATGAAAGCATCAACAACAGCTATAGACTTGGATTCTTAGGCGCTCTTCTAGAAGGCATCGAACTTGTCATATAGATTATAATAACCTTAAGACAGTTCAGCGAACTCAAGCTTCAGTAGGAAACAGGCTTCCTTTCGTTCTTTCAAGGCAGTTGAGGAGGCTTTATGTTCATTATCCTTCAAGGCAAGGGAACTGTTGAGCAAGGATATTATCCTCTACAAACTGGCAATCTTTGATTTTTCTCCTTCTGGACGCTCTTGTGACATGCTTCTAGATGCTTTTGCTCCATTAAAAGTAGATTAGTAAAGACATCATTCTTCTTCTCCAACTTTAGTGAACCTTTCACTTGAGCAAACAATCCTTTGGCCTGCCTGAGTGCAACCCTCCTCGTGTCGAGAGGAGTTAAAGATGTCGGACCAATTCTACTCTTAGCCTCTAACACATCGGTAGGTATAACACGTTTGCCAAGTAAATAAACAGGTTGCCTACTTCGATCTTCATCCTTCGACCGATGTAGACATCTCGACAAATGAGGAGAGCTAGCGGCTCCACTTCTAGGGAGACGAACCAGGCTTGGCACAAGCATACTTGCATGGAAGATTGTGAGTCTTAAGCTTTTCAGCATAAGATTTGAGCATGACATCCAGGATGTCTCTCATACCGTGTACGTTCTTGTTGCCTGTCACCACATCAACAAAATGCTTGACCCTTGTAGATGAAGAAAGAGCAACTCCTTTGGCTTGGTCTTCTCACCAACATCTCTCTCAGCAGACTAGGTCTCTCTTGGAGAAGGCTTAACTACGATTGAAGGGAGTCTGCGTTTTTTCTTTTAAGGAGACGCATTTCTGGCACTGGAAGTCACAACTTCATCCTTGGATTCCTTGGGAACATGCTTTCTCTTTCTAGAAACCCCAGTCGAGGACTCATCTCTTTTCAAGTCATGACTATACTGCTTTTACCATTCGACATCTTTAGCTGAGGGCATGCCACCTTCCTTATCTCGATATTTACTCAATAGCCATCGTCACTCACGAAACTTCTAAGGGATGTTCATAGCTTGGCAAACTATAGCCATGTCCGACTGAATATCAAACCTTTTTGTGATCTCATCAACTGTAAGTAGAAGACAGAAGAGAAAAGTTAGTCAGTCACAGACAAAAAAAAATCACTCAAAGTAAAACAGGTCAACAAATGAACATCATTCACATCGGCTTCCCATCTTCCACTAAGCTCTAGCACATCCGTACTCCAAGCATGGTCACCAACACTAAGGCTATGGAACAGCTTCTCTTTGTATGAGCGAATTTGAGCATAATTCTCTCTATGCCTTACTTCGAAAAAGTAGATAAAACATGTGGTTGAAGGACATGAAGGGAGTAGGCGATTGAGAAATCATGTGGTTGAAACACATCGGTACACTCAAAGAGTATTTCCTCTTTGGTGTTTGAAGTTGACAAATTGACGAATGAAGACAAGCTTATCTACTTCATGGATGGAGTCCAACATTCAGCTAAGGTGGAATTGAAATGTAGACGTGTCCAAGCTTTATCAATAGTCATTGTCAATGTGGAGTCCATTTTGCAATCAAGAAAGGCAAGTCCAAATCCAACTAGCGTAAGGTGGCCATGGTGGGTAGACAACAAGTAGAGAGATAAGTCCAAGGATGAGAAGCCCATGGACAAATCCAATTATAAACCTTTGAGGAGAGACAATAAGGCAAGGAAAAGAACAAGTAATGGAAGTGAAAGTGTAGCCTATGTGACAGAGTACATTTTATTTGTGATTGTCCAAAGAAGAAAGCATTTACTGTGACGGTGGCTCGACTAGACTCTAAGGAGAAGGATTAGGAAGAAGAATTTGAGGTGAGGCATATGGAAGCTCTCCACCTTCTCAACTCGTTGGAAGGAAGGGTTCCGTTTAACAGTCCAATGTATATTGATGCGATGGTGTGTGGCAAGACATCTCATGTGATCATTGATATGGGTGCTAGCCACGACTTCACATCAATTAGAGAAACAAACAAGTTAGGACTCAAGGTTTCGAAGGACAACGATAAGGTCAAAGTAGTGAACTATGGCGTCTAACAAGTCGAATGAGTTGCTCATGGTGTAAAGTTACACCTTGGTTCGTGGAGTAGTGCGGCAAAGTTAACTATCATTCCATTGGATGATTACGGATAATTATTGGGATTTGTTGATGGACGAATTTCAAGCTTTCCTCATTCCATCTTGGATCTTTATTTGTCTTGTAAGGTGGGATGTCAAACTAGTACCCGAGTTTGCAATTCTAACATTATTGTCCCCACACCTTGCAAATTGCAATGTGGTTCTGTTGTTTGGTTCACTGTCAGAAAATTCATTAAGTAATCGCTTGACACTTATGAGACGTCAGTTTTTCTCATGTGGCATAAAATATTAAATTGAGAAAAATCTCTGAAAAAAAACCTAAACATAAGAAATATATGATCATATTCCATCTGACTAGAAACAATTTCATTGAACGTTTGGAATTTGGTTAAATTTGGAAACAATGCGATTTTGCAATTCGTAGGGTCGGAATTAGGAGATTGATGGTGGTGGGCTTAGATGGGTGGGTTGTGGCTGGATGAGTGGCTTTGTGGTTGTATTAGTGGCGACAGTCGGAACATGCATTACCGAGATAAAATAAAGTTGTGGATGTATGGTGGCTTAGTAGGTGTTGGGTTGGGCTTGGGGTCAGTGGTCGGGGGTGGGGGAAGACAATTTTTATTTTTCACTTTTCGTACCTTTTTTTTACTTTAATATTTTAATATACTTTATTATTATTTAATTCATTTATATTTATTTTATTAATATTTTATGCCACTTAAGGTTAGAAAAGTAGGCTTCACAATGTTATCACTTAATGGATTTTTTTAACAACTAGATCAACGACGGGAATCACATTGCAACAATTTGATAAGGTGGGTATGAAAATATTTTTTTATTTAATACAAGCGATAATCTAAATTACAAGAAGAAGGAGAGTCTCTCTCTCTCTCTCTCTCTCTCTCTCTCTCTCTCTCTCTCTCTCTCTCTCTCTCTCTCTCTCTCAAATTCTTGATCTTGGGTTTCAATGGCTGGGGTTGGTGTAGCTGAGTGTCCATGAGAGACATTCGAGGTGGGTTCGGTTGCTAGGTAAGGTAGGGGGATTGGGGTCTAGGTAGGTTTTTCTTTTAATATTATTTTATTTATCATTTTATATAATTAATTTTAATTTTTTATAAAGGGATTGGTCATTCAGTTTGTAGGGTGTGTTTGACAATGGACAAGTCATATCATTTAATGTCTGACCAAACAGTCAATTTGACAGAGTTTAAATTGATCAATTTTTATAATATTAAAATTTTAAAAATAAATATATAAAAAATATAAAAAATATATAAATTAATGAAATTAAAATCACATGACTTATATTAAAAATCACCCCAAACATCATTTCTCTTGTTACATTAAAGTTACATAAATAGAGAGAGATACACTTAATTGTATTAAAAGTGTGTATGGCAGACGCGCCTTCCTTTTCTCTCTCTAGGTGGTGTTTCCATTTCCAACGGCAGCGTTTTCCTTCCCTCCTTTTACTCCTTCCCTACTTAGTCTCGCGAGTGACATGACAAGTGTGATCCAGACGTTTATTGTTTTCATAAAGCTACTAAAGTAAAGCAAAATCACCTTCCCTCTATCTTCTGGACAAGACCCACTCACACCCTCACTCACACGCATCATTCCAAAATACAACTACACGATTTGACGTTTCAGATTCTGTACTCTCAACCCCATCCCACAATACAAAGCTACCTACTCTCTCTCTCTCTCTCTCTCTCTCTCTCTGTTTTCTCTCTCTGGGCATTAATATTCCAATATGGCATTTTACAGTGCCATTCTTGATGCTATAGCAACGTAAGTGGGCATATTGCAGACGTTACAGTCCACAACACTGTGCTTAATTGGATTTCAACACAGCATGTACCAAGATCAATGATCCAATCAACCGTTGGTGATCTTCACACCCATCACCGGCGTGTGATTCCCTCAAAACCTAGCTAGGGCTAGCTATCGAACCACGTCAGCATGACCACAGAAAATATTCTTATGGACCTTTGACTAATTAACACACATAATTAATTAAAGATGGGTACGTAAGTTGCTTAATTGAGAGGGAGCATGTATAACAAGTGATTAATGGCTTCAGTTGAGTCAAGTAAATTATAATTAATAAACTTAAATATGCAAATTTCCGTATTAGTTGAAACCACCGGCAGGTTTAAAGGAATTAATTTTCCAAGCATATTCCACTCAGTCATATTGGTTGGTAGCGGCTCCACCACTCTTTAGAAATTCTAATTACTGATTAATAATTATTCCAAATTTTCATGGATTATAACTTATAGCAAACTCAATGAGAAAGAGGGTGTGCGACAGACGGCTCAAGGTATGATTAATTATTATTTTTTGTGTGTAATTGATAATTTGATTTTGATTTTTGTTAAATTAACTGATATTAATTTTCGTTAAATTAATTGATATTGATTTTCATACTAATTGATATACTATATAAACTATAGTATACTCCTTTTTTTTAAAAAAACTTTTATTCTTTAAAAATTGTACCTCTGCTAAAAAATTCCTAGTCCACTAGTAACTATAAGTTTGAAACTGATAGGTCTCATACACTTTCACTAAAAGTGTGAATGTTTGTATTTCGCAATACTTCAATGCAGATTGCAAAGAAAACTAGAGAGGAATGCCAACATTGACTAAAACAACCCTAATTCTAAAGTGATTGATAATTTCCTCGAAAGTACCTTGAGGTATATACGAATATCATATACCCTAATAATCATATGGTAATCCTATTTTACACCTATAAAATTGATCAAGAAAACCTTTTTCTCTTCCACACACTGAAAATTTAAAACTTTAAGTGTTTCATAGAAAACCCTTCATAATTTCCACAATACTCTCAATAATTTGGTTTTTTTTTGGGACTTATCACAAACATCTATGAGGTTTGGGACTTATCACAAACATCTATGAGGTTCATCAAACTATTAGCTATAGTCCTTTTTATACTTTTTGGTTTTTGTGAGTCATCATTACATCAATTTGTTCATATCTTTGGATTCCATCAAAAAGTTTGTTAGTTTATTGCCAAGAGCAGAGCTAGAATTGTAAAGTTGAAGGGACCGAAGTAAAAAATATGAGTATATAAAACACCTATGTATTCAATACTTTCATGTTTAGAGCTAAATATTTCTAATTTAGTCATGTCTTATTTATTTTAAAGGAAATTTTAACTTATATTATACGTTGTTTATTATAAATTTTATATGTTATATATAATAATATAATATAGGAGAGATCAAAATCTAAGGGGGGCAGGGCCACTCTAGGCCTAGGAGTGGCTCTGTCATTGTTTGCTGCCATGACATGCATGTCGAACCCATAAATTCAATGAAAAAATAATACAAAAAAAATTAAAACCTTTAAACAGAAAAAGAAAAAACTAAGAAAACTTTCAAAACTATTTATAACAAATCTATATAATCATGGATAGAAAACTTTCAAAAATGTTATTATGATCATCTGAACCCTCAATAAGAGACAGGTGAAGCATGCACGAACGTCTGCATCATCTATCTTGTGAACATACACAAATGGCATCTCTCTCTCTCTCTCTCTCTCTCTCTCGTGTTGCATCAGTCATGACAGCTCGATATACACTCATAAGCTGGTTGTATAAATATATATACACACATGTATATAATATATGCAGCCAAAAACTTTAACCCATGGTCCTCTGGGTGAATTCCCAGATGCATGGAATATCACAGTGGTTAATTATGTGGTCCTCTCACAGAGAGAGAGAGAGAGAGAGAGAGAGAGAGAGAGAGAGAGAGAGAGAGAGAGCGAGAGATTCTGCTTTATCTGTTTACTTAAAAGATTAAATAAAGTCCAACATGAATGTAATGACAAGAATTCTTGATAGTTAGGGAAATCAATTGAACACATATATATAGCAATTTGAAAGGGTGAGGTTCTAAAGAGGTTCCCTAGCTATAGGGTTAGGAGACTTCATCAACCTCAATATTTCTTTCCATCACACACACACATATATATATAGAAAAGCCAGGGTGCTTCTTTCTCACGGGGGATATGTACCAGTTTGTTTTAGTAGAATCCGCTAGACTTTTGAGTTCCCTGATCTCCTCCTGCAAAAGTCTGATCCAGCTTCGGTTGCTTGCTGCCATCCAGCTTTAAACCAAAGTGAATGTGAGGAAAATGTGCCCACTGCAACACAAAACCTTTTCTCAGTTGATAGTTTCCATTTTAACTTTCATCATTATTATTTCTCCAATATTGTGACAAATTTTTAAGGCTGATAAAGAGAACTGAATTGGCATATGTAACATTTTAACTACCTAGACAGCAACACATGTAATAAACAACATTGTAAAAGACCAATCCCTATCAGGATGCTCATGTTAAAGGGAGAAAAATTCTATACAACGTGGTATGGAGCCATATATGTCTGAAATGCTTAAGCTTGTTAGAACTATAAATCACCACAGTTTTGAAACTGAAATAGCAAATGATACAGTAGAGCATGCTTAAGTAATTGGACACTGTTTGCCTCCTTTCTGGAAGGAGACATTACTCCTTCCCTGAAAATCACAGTTTGACACATATGCAAAACCAATTCATCAAAAATATAAAAATATAAAAAATAAAAAATTATCCATGTATGTCAAACTATGATTAACAGGAAAGTAGAAGTTTCTATTTCCAGAGGAATGAGTATTTCACTTTCAAAAATGTCAAACAATGAGCTTTTTTAAGTCCTTTTTGTCTTTTGGATGTGCTAATATAAATTTCGTCCATATAATAATCACCATCAACTATAATCAAAAGAAAGATTAACCACACACTTGTTGCTCCATACCCCTCAACCCATCAAGTTCATCTGCATTCTTTAGTGACAAGCAACACAGAAAATCCAATCTGATTTCATGTTTTTTATATTCTTTTTTCCCCTCTATATCCATATCTCGATGTATGCCCAAAATATAGAAATCTAAGAATGAAACTATACATTTTTCTATGGCAAACAAGATATTTCACAAACTTCAAATGGTAAAAGACCATGAATAAATTAATTTTCCTTTATAGTCTTGATTCTTCTTTTGGCCATTTACGTTTTTATGGTTATATTACTCTCTCTTTTTTACTTACCATTGCTATCATGTTTCCTAAAATGAGAATGATTAAATCGAAGAGCTTTAGAGAACTCCCAGGATGTGTATTTTACTACTTGTCGGATCGAATGTCACCAACTCTTTCACATGGCTTTATGAAACCTTATTTTGCACAAAAGCATGATACAAGCACTTCAAAAAATCATTCCTTATTTCCATGCCATGCATTTAGCCATCGAAATGATGAAGCCAAAAAATTCATTTAGGTTTTGTTCTTGTTTTTGTTGTTATAGTTAAAGATAATATGGAAAAGTAAATGGGAGAAATGATAGGTAGAGAAAGGAGAGAGAATAGATGGAGAAGTGGGGAAGGAGGGATGGTGGACAGGACAGAGAAATGTAATGGAATGTTACATAAAATGAAAAGCTAAAAGAAAATTTTAAATAGTTTTTGTTTTTCTCGTGTTTTGTTTCATGCATTTGCCTTAATTTCTCCATCATTATGATTTCCTCCCTCTTGTAATTCTTTCTCGATCGTTTTCTTCCATATATTTTCTCTTTATCTCTAAGTAAATAAATAAAAACGAAAAACAAAATGATTACTAATAATGTTTCATCTTCTGACACTTTTTTGACTTGATTAACAAGAGTCATTACTTACTAATAATGTAAGGAGCAGCATCGATCAACTTGATGGTTCTATGTACCAAAAGAAGCTTGATAGTACTACTTTAATAACTACAGGACCTCCCAGATATGAAAAAGTTGAGAGACATGATGCCTTCTTTTCTTTGTTATCAATCCATGACTTACATTTTTTGCTGCAGTGCTAAAAGCTTCCCTATGGCTAATGTCAGGATTACTAGCTTTAATCCTTTGAATTTCTTCCCTGGAGAGAGAGAGAGAGAGAGAGAGAGAGAGAGAGAGCCATTAAAAATTAGATAATATGTCCATGTTAGCCACAGAATTTGTGATAAAAGTAATATTGTATATTAAACTTACTTGATAAACCTGTTATATGCTGAAGGAACCCGCTGTCTCTTCTCGGGTGCTGAGACATTTATATATAAATATAAAAAAATTAAAAATGGTTTAGATATATATATAATTCTGCATGAAATGAAATGTCGGCTTCCAATTCCAATGTAACTCCAATACAAAGTCCAAGAAATTAAGGCTTCCAATTCAGATATATATAGCTAAAAAATTGACCACATTCCAATGGTGTACTATTGGGATTGAAAGCACAGAGGGTTCATTTAGAGGCAGACTAGATTCCTCACATAAAAAATGCAGCCTATATAATTGGTTTTTTTTATAATTATTTTTATAAATGATTATGGATTAAATTGTGAAAGTATTAATGGATATTGGTATCAATTAATTGATGGATTCTGAAATCTGTTATGAAAGGTCACCATCATCCTATATGGCCCATGAGGCACTGAGGACAAATCTCTCTTTGCATGCATGAGTCTATTCATCAGAAGATTAGGTGGTTTTCCAAATGTGTAGAAACACTTTTCTTAAAGCTACATTTGGATATTAAATCAATCAAACCAGGTAGTTGGTTTTGCATTTAACATTTGGTATGAGAGACATTAAATTTTTTGGGGGTAAAGGTGGGGTTGGAGTTTTTGGAAATCCATTTAAAGTGACTGAAATATATATGGTCAATCACATGAGAGAGAGAGAGAGAGAGAGAGAGACTCACGGCGGATGGGAGAGATGCTTGGTTGGTCATGAAGCTCTACAGACTCAAAGGGATGACTAAACTTGCTGCATTTGGAAGATGATGAAGATCCGCAGCTCTTATTTGAATCCTCAGAGCTCAGGTGATGCTTCTGTAGCTTTAATTTCACCAAAACAACTAATTATCCCATCAAATTAAAACCATCTTTATAAATGAACTTAACAGACAATTTTCACACACCCCATCAAATTCCTTGTGGAAAGAATATGATGAATTGTGCTTTGTTTTCTATTTTTGTTTATGTTTTCCCTTGGTAAGGGCCGGCTTAAATAAATTATTATCTAATTACCTGGGGATCTTGAGAAGGAAAAGCATTCGACTGAAGGGAAGCTCCCATATTAACTGACAGTAGATTGGCACAATGCCCACATCTCACCGTCACCATGTTCTGTAAGCTGTTGCATGGAACACTCACCTGCAGGTGCACCCAATTACATAAATTAAAAGATAAAACTAAGTAATTAACACTTAATTATACAATTTCTGTGTCCTATATTCTTCTTAATTAATAGAAACACACATAAAAAATGTCAATCCTCTCAGAGAATGTGAATGAAGGATTCATTAAAGTTTAATTTGGTTAGTACCTTAATCACAAATTCTTCATCACAAATATGCCGTTGTCAAGGTGTTTAATTTAAGCATCAAATAATAATCAAACCCTATACTCATAAACATAAAATAATCTTGTATGAGATAGCTATCTTCCTCATCCGCAAAACAAACTAGATATTGCATCTCATCCAGGACTCTATATGAATCACAAAAGGCGTCACATACGTTAGCGACATAAAAAATAAATAATGCAATGATCAAAGAAGAAGATCAAGATCAAGATCAAGAAGAACAAGTAGAAGGATGAACTTCCTAAATGCATTCAAAGAAGTAGCTAGAAAGATTATATATATGTTATTTACAACAAAAATGCGGTTTTGATCAATGTAAAGAGAGAGAGAGAGAGAGAGAGAGAGAGAGAGAGAGAGAGATCTAAACCGCATCTTAACAGAGATCCTCTCCTCAAAACTCTTAGA
>NC_034014.1:12355920-12460100 GCF_000346465.2 Prunus persica
TCTCTCTCTCTCTCTCTCTCTCTCTCTCTCTCTCTCTCTCTCTCACACACACACACACACACACACACACACAGGAAACAAAGAAACACGCACACAAGAGTCAATTAAGGCACTATTTATTTTTTCCCTTTCGGTGCCCCTCCTGGCTTTTCTGCCTGACACATCCCCAAGGAAGATGATAAAAGATAGAAAGAAAAGTATATATAGGTATGAATACATATATACATACATGTAGCTTCAATCAACCAGAGAGAGAGAGAGAGAGAGAGAGAGAGAGAGAGGACGAAAGTGACATGACAGGAACGGAAACCATTAAAGTCCATGACAAGCATTAACCACTCATCACTTTCAAACATCGCAAAGATAGCCCATGAATAAAGAAGACAAAGCTTGCTGGTATCTGAATCATCATCATCAAATACACTGATTTAATTACTGTTCACTCTGCACTGTGCAGCGTTTAACATCATTTTCTATATATCAACAGAGATCAAATAAATTTAAAAAAAAAAGGAAAAAACAAAAGAAAGCATTCAAAAGGGGTTGTTTATCAGAGGCATCTTATGATGAACGAAAGTAGAAAGAAGAAAGAAAAGAAAAGCAAAATTTGCTGCTATGGCTCCAAGATTTTCATTGGCAGCAGATCTCTCTCTCTCTCTCTCTCTCTATATATATATATATATATTCACAAGTTCAAGTAAAGAGAAAAAGAAAAGGCACCTTTTGTACTAGATTGATATTCAAAACATGAAATATGTAACCACTGGATCGATCATATTTATTTATCCACAGAGGGAGGGAGGGAGAGAGAGAGAGAGAGAGAGAGAGAGAGAGAGAGAGAGAGAGAGAGAGAGATGAAGGCATGACAAGATCGAACGATAAAAGAAAATGAATCAGTACTGCCATGGCTTGGCTTTAGAAATAAATTAATAATATCCCTACCATTTAATTTATGTATATATATATAGGAATCTGCATAAAGTTGTGCGGAGCTTGGGATCAGAAAAACTGTCTCAACCTGTGCCTGCCTGGAATTAATTGGAAATATAACCCTAGCTGTTGCCCTAGTAGTTTTCATGGCAATGAAATAATCTGCAGTAGGAAACCTTTTAGGAGATTTTCTTGCTATCTTTAGCTGGAAGGAAGCAATCATCCGTCCCTTTTGAGATAAAATAAGTCATTCATGGGATCGATTGGAATTCTACTATTCTTAACGTACATACAATTGAATTTTCTTATTATTTTCATGTACTTGGAGGCTTGCAGGCCAAAACCCAGATACAACTCCTCATAAAATGTAAGGTACAAGACAGATTGTTGGGTCAATTCCATGTGAAATCAGAATAAGTTGCAATTCATGGAGTCAATTCAAGTACTTTAAGCAGAAAAAAAGGGGGCATTTTATGTATTGATTTAAGGGTCACAATTCTAGCTATATATTCACAAAACCCAATTAATTCTTTTTCTTCTACACTTGGAAGTAAGTTATTTTTGGATCCATGAAGGGTCATGATGCATAAAATTCATTCATTTAAATTTATGAAAGCCCGGATGTTGGTCAATTCAGCTGTGGAAACTTGAAAGACATCACAAAGAAACCTTATAATGACATTTAGAGAGAGAGAGAGAGAGAGAGAGAGAGAGAGAGAGAGAGAGAGAGAGAGAGAGAGAGAGAGAGAGGTACCGCTAAAATGGTGTTGCAGAAGTTGCAGTGAACATAACAAACACGTTCGGATGCCATCAAATCCATCGACATAATATTTCAAAGCTTAAATTGTAATATATAGCCGGATCAGGAAGTATTCCTTGAGGAAAAGGCTAAGCGTGAATAAAGAAAAAGGAGATATAATTAATTCTGATAATAACAAGAAACAAATTATACAAAGAAATGAACACGAAGACAAAAGAAGATAGAAAAAGCTTTTTATGAGAGAGAGAGAGAGAGAGAAAAGAGAGAGAGAGAGGATGGGACTAGACTGGTCGGAGAGTGAAGTGGGAAGAGGTGTAAAATGTAACTTAAGTAGTGGTTTTTGTAATATGAACATATAAAAGGTGGTTTTATGGGAAAGGTTGTTTGTGGATTTAGAGAGAGAGAGATAGAGAGAGAGAGAGAGAGAGAGAGGTGGGGAAGAGAGAGAGAGGTGGTGGGGTTGGGTGTGTTATGATTGAGAGAATGAGTGGGTCGGAGTGACCCATCTCTCTTAACCCTCTTGGCTTTCTGTAGCGGACGAGGGGGGCGCGATTGAGATATTTATGCTTGGGAATGTTTAGAGAAGAGAGAGAAAATAATAAACCAACAAAAAAAGTAAAAATAAAAATAAAAAGCTATTATTATTATTATTGGGATGAGAGACATGCTTAGAATTTCTGTCATGCAATTGTATTGTATGTCTGTCAAGTGTCCAAGTTGAAGTCAATGAATTAGGATGCTTTTGCTCATTACTCATAATTCGTCATTTGTCCTTATTGGGATTCTTGTTTTCAAATTTTCCTTTTTTTTTTTTTTTTTTTTTCTCTCCTAATCTCCATGCAAGTTCAATATTTGTATATTACTTTGTTTTATTTTGGTTGATTTGTCCATAAGGAACTTAGTGTGATAAGACGTTCACGTATAACTAGGCTTTATGAGTTGACAATGAAGCTTTCATAGGTTTTATTTTGGTTGATTTATCCATAAGGAACCTGATCAAATTGTTTCTTATAAAGAAAACAAAATATTTTATTGCTTACGTATCTTCTCTAAACCTATTTCTTCTAAGATACAAAGAAAAAGCTCATTCTTCACTCATTTTTTAAGTAAAATAAACTAGATACAATCTATCCAAAATATGAAATTACTTATAAAAACAATTTAAGTAAATATTTTAATAGTTCTCGCCCCAAACAACTTTCACTTAAGAAATAGAACCTCGCTAACGGAGTTTAGCCCAGTGAAAAAGGACCTTAATTTGTAGACCAAAACAGTGGCGGATCCAGGATTGTTACCCCGAGGGGTTTTAGTGTAAGAATTATGATATTTTTTTTAAGATGAAAATAATACTAAAAAATAATTTTCTATTACTTTCCTCTTATCATTCCATAATTCTACACATGAATTAATCAAACAAAACAGTCAACTATTTTTTTTTATAAAAGAAACAAATTTTATTAAGACAAATGAACAAACATAGAGAGGACAAGAATTCCATCACAAAATTAATCATAAACCCTAAATTCCAACAAATCAAATAATATTAGGCATTATCAATAAATCATTATCCAATAAAAATATTAGGCATTATCATCAAACAAAAGAATGTAACACAGGGGTTTAAGTATACCAAGAACAATAAATTTATAAAATTAGAGATGGAGAGGGAAGAGAATAAATTTTTTACAGCCATGTTGAGGGTTTGGGGGGAGATTTAGTTGGGAACTTAGGGTAGATAATAATATAATTTGGGGATTTTAGGAATCTATTTGAGTGTTTGAGTTGAATGGAGCAGAGACATGGTATTTTATTACATTTATTTTAGTATTTTTATGTTTTTCATTAATCTTTGTCTCATGAAAGCCCACTCTCCACTCCAGAGAGTGGACAAGATGACCTAATGAAATGGGAAATACAAAGGGTTGTTGGGTAAAGGTGTATATTAAACGTTCCAATATTTTCCAGATTTGGTAAAGTTGTATGATTGAAAGCAATGGGATGGAGGTATTGGGTGGGTTTGGACTTTTGGGGAAGTTGCTGGGCTAGGCCATTTTAAAGAAAATTCTTGGGTCAAAACGACGTCGTTTTGTCTAGGATGTTTAAAAAAAAAGAGCAGCGCTTCTTCTTCCTCACGTAGCTCCTTTCTTCCTTAGGAAAAACGTCGAGCACCTGGTGTGCAACTCCCAGGGGTCTCTCCCCCAGCTCCAAGGGACCTCTAAGCCTATTTCCATGGTTTTCTAGAGGTCGTGCGACCCCACTGAGGCTCCGCCACTGGACCAAAGGTCTCAAGTTCGACTCCCCATGCCACCCTGGTAGTTGTAGAAAACCTCTCTCCCCTCATATTGCTTGTATCAATAAAAAAAGAAGAAGAAATAAAACCTCACATTCATAGTTACTTGAAATACTAACAAGTGTTAAGGTTTTTGCTAAAGAGAAAACACTACACCAGACCACATCATTTACAACGCACAAAGTATGCCGTAAAGTATCATTCACGACGTAAGGCTACAAGCAGTAAAAGCCCTTGTAGTAAATAATGTTCCTTAATAAAGACATGTTTTTCTAGTTGCAAATAATCCCACAAAAAACACGCCGTAAACCTTACTACAGTGTGCATGTAACGTCATTATAATTACTTTCAACGACTTGCATAGTGAGCTGTAATTCAGTACAAGCAATTACGACATGCACTGGTCGTCGTAAATGTAGACTATCAATTAGCAATTACGGCTTATTTTCCATGACGTGATTGGTTTTATTTTTATTTATTTATTTTTTTTGTAATAATAAATCTCATGTTGATTTTATCATTCATTCAATACGTGTTACCTGTTAAAACTCAAAATTTACAAAACTAATGTCATCTAACCTAGTATTGAAAACAGAAAACAAACAAGAATGAGATTAATGAAGGGATTCAACTCCATGTGCTTGGATTAATCAATAAAAATTTCAAATATAAAAACATAACATTTGATTGATGATATGATGTGCCGATTGTCAATAGAGCAATACAAAAAGACCAAGCAATTTCAATAGATGTGCTAACTTTCAAATCTCCAGACCTAAGCAACTTCATCTAGATAGAAAGCAAAAGATACTAAGCAGCAGCGAGTGTTAGTAGTTGACCATTTCCTCTCAGCAAATCAGCTTCTTCTTACTAAAACATTACCCATAAAAAAAAAAATAGTAATACATTAGTAAATCCATTAAATAACATAACTGAGCAATCAGTAAATTAATCCCAATTTACTGAGCAATCTATTATTCTTAATCCACTCAAAATTAAAGACTATCTATCTATCTAACAGCCTAAACATATGACAAAGACTATTCAAGTGGAGGTAACTAAACATGAGAAATATGGCCTTCCCAATTGCAATTGCAACAAGATTATTCTATCATGATCAATATGTAAGCCTGACCAAGTACCAAATGCATAGAAGGGCCATAATTAGATTGGAGCTAAGTTCTTTGAAACGTTGCTTGGGAAGACGTTTGATGAAGATATCAACAAGTTGGGTGTGAGAAGATATGTGAGATATGGTGACCAATTCACATATATAATGATAGTCGACCTCAATGTGCTTGGTTAATGGGGTTTGCTGAGAGTGCTAGGGCACTGAGGTTATCTTAAGAAGACGAGCTTGTGTTGAGAGGAAGAAGTGAAGGTCCTTTAGTAAACAGGAGATCTAAGTGAGTTCAGTGGTAGTATGACCAAGGGCTCAATACTCATTTTCTCTGGGGAATTTGGCGACAAAGGGCTGCTTCCATGTTATGATATTGTTGACCGAAAAAAGAAACAAAAGCCAGGGGTGGATTTTCGATCAATGGGGCACCCGACCTAATCAACATCAAAGAAAGCTTTGAGAGGTGTAGAGCCTTTGGGAAACCATGACTAGGTGTTCCTTTGATATATCAAAGGATCCTTTTGATAGCAGTGAGGTGAAAAGTTTGTGGAGTTTACGTATGTTGGCTAACTTGATTGATAAAGGAAAAGATATCTAGTCGAGTCCAAGTAAGGTAGTGAAGGGCACCAACTAGTGATCAATAATGAGTAGGGTCGTCTAACACATTGTAACATCCCACATTGACCAACGAAGAGGGGGTAATGTGCCTTATATGTACATGCCCACCTCCATCTAGCACAAGGCCTTTTGGGAGCTCATTGGCTTTGGATTCCATAGGAACTCTGAAGTTAAGCGAGTTTGGGCTAAAGCAATCCCAGGATGGGTGACCTGCTAGGAAGTTGCTCGTGAGTTCCCAAAAACAGAACCGTGAGGGCAGGGCCTAAAGCAGACAATATCATACTACGGCGAAGCTGATCTGGGATGTGACACACATCACCAGACGTGATGTCCAATTTGCTTGTGGAAGTGGGAGATGAGCAATGTTTTGCATCAATCATAGTTTCTTTGGTAAGAATGTCTTGCATATACTTGGTTTGACATATGAACAAGCCATTTGTATTGCAATGAGCTTGAATGTCGAGAAAGTAGTGAAATGAGCCTAGATTTATGATAACAAATTTCTGACTATTGTTGAATGTAAGAGCGACAGTGAGCTTTGTCAGAACCAGTGATGTAGATATCATCAACATAGGAAGGTATGATATGGAACAACTTAAATGAAAAGATATGAATCAGCAGTTGAGGAGGTGAAGCCAAGGGCTAACATGTAGTGATACAAGTTTTCATACCAAGCTCTATGAGCTTGTGTGAGACCAAACCACTTGTTAAGTTTGCAGACATAGTTGAGAAGGAATCTAGTATCAATATCTAGGCTTGTTAAAGCAAAGTTTGAGGTAGTTGTCAATAATATTGGATTTTCTAATTTAAGGAATACAATTTCAGTTGGTAGTGGAGCTCTTGTTAATATTATGTTTCAATTCAATATCAAAGAATTTGACCATGTTATGAGCATTGCACACACCGGCAAATTCAAAACAAAACTGAAACATATAATGGGTGGCACAAAAGACTTTGCCACATCTCGAAATGAAAGTGATTGCCAATGAGCTTGCCATCATCAATGTTCGTCTTTCCGATGATGATATGCTCCTTTATATTCTCAATGGTATTGACCCTAAATTTAAGGAAATCGTTGCTTACATCCGTTCCCGTAACACCTCGATCTCTTACAAAAATCTCCGTGATAAATTGGCCGCACATGAAGCTGGTCTTAAACAAGATAATACCACTTTTGCAGCCCATGTAATCACTGCCAATGTCACTCACAGCTCTCGGCAATACACCTCCAATTGTTCCTCTCGCTTTTTTTCATCTTATCCCAAATGATAACGGTCACCGATCTAACAACACCTCCAGGACAGGATACCATGGCTACTGTCAATGTTATGGTACGCAAGGTCATAGTGCCAAACGTTTTCTTCACATTCAATTTGCCTCTCAAAATCCGCCGGTGATAAATCCCACTACCCATGGCTGCTCTTCCTCTTCCCCAGCTTGGTTACTTGATTCTGATGCATCCTATCATGTTATCTCTGATGCTGCCAATCTCTCTAGCATCTCTCATTATGATGGGCTTGTTGATAATGGTTCCGATTTGGGTATTACTCATGTTCGCTCATTTTTTCTTCCTTCCTCATCCTCCGAATCCTTTCACTTATCCAATGTTCTGTCTGCTCCATCCATGACCATATATTATTTCTATCTCAAAATTTAATAAGCAAAATAACACATCTATTGAACTTTTTCATGATTCTTTTCTTATTAAGGATTGGAACACGAGTGCAGTACTTCTTCGAGGCCCGAGGAAGGACGATGTGTATGAGTGGTCTTCCCAATCCCTTCATCAACCTCAGGCCATGGTGGGTGTGGTGGTCTCTCCGAACCTGTGGCATCGTCATCTTGATCATCCCAATCATAAAACCCTTCACAAGTCCTTTATTCCTCTTCTATTCATGTGTATTCCAACCTGTCTATGTCTATTTGTCATTCATGTCAATGCAATAAGAGCCATCAGCTCCCATTTCATATTTCTTCTCTTTAGACTAAGGGTCCAGAACTTCTTTAGAGTGATGTTTGGGGCCCGTTTCATATTCCTCTATAATCTATTGATGGTTTTTCTTATTGCGTTATTTTTGTTGATCACTTTACCAAATACATATGGCTCTACCCTCTCAAAAGGAAATCATATAAGTTTTCTACCTTTATGACCTTTAAAGCTCCCGTTGAAAATTATTTCCTTATACATTGATGATGAAAGGGAATTTATCAAACTTCAACACTTTCTCTCTTCCAATGGCATCACATATCTCATTATGCCGCCACATACACCTCAACACAATGGTGTTGTCGAACAGCGACATCGTCATGTTGTCGAAACTGGTCTCAACCTTCTTCGTCAAGCCTCCTTACTCTTCCAATATTGGTCCTATGCCTTCAAAACTGTCGTCTACCTCATCAATCGCCTACCAACTCCCGTTTTTCACAATGACTCCACATACATCGAACTCTTTTGTCAACAACCAAATTACTCTCATCTTCCCACCTTTGGGTTCTTTCCATGGTTACGACCTTACAATTCCAACAAGTTACTTCCTCGTTCGCAACCATGTGTTTTTCTTGGTTACTACACAAATCAAAATGCCTACCTATGCTTAGATCTTTCCTCCAATAAACTTTTTAGTTCTCGTCATGTCCAATTTGATGAGTCCGCCTTCCTTTTTGCTGCTGTGAAAAACTCAGATTCTCATGTCTCCTAGGCTACGCCCACCTCGTGGTTTGCTTTTACTCCTCCAGTTACTGTTTGGGCCAACAAATTACGCACCCATCCTAGCAATAGAAGCCCAGGAAGACAAAACTCAGGACTCAGGTAGTTTGGACCAAAATTGGAATCGAGGGCCCAAAGTCAAAAAGCCCAAACCCAAGTCAGATTTTTTACCAGAACCCAAAAACTGGAAGGAAGCCCAATACATACGAATTGCTCAGCCTTGCTCAGCCCACAGCCCCAAAACTCAAAATTGGGCTTAACATGGTTGAATGAAGATAGAGAACAGCCCAAAATTGAAGAAACCCAAAGCAGTTTTATCAAAATTGCCAGCTTTCTACCAAAGTTGAAAAAAGGGGCTAAAACACCACTTTAAGCAAGAAGTGACGCACTCAGCCCTGAATCACATAGAAACCCACATGACTATCTGACTTTGAGAGGACAACAATTTCAATTAGTCACAAGAGAAGTTGATTGGGAATTAATGAAGACAGGATTTCAGAAAGACTTTTCTTAGACTCTGCAGCTGAAAGATCATAATCCCTTTCTATATAATTCTGCATCAGAATAGGTGGTCTTCCCAACAGATAAGTAGACTACGATTTCAAGAGATAAATAGAGGGAGTTGTTCAAACAAGAAAAGCAAACTAACCATCATGGCATATTGTTTTCTTTCTCTCTACGAAGAGCAACAGGGGACAAAGATGAGTTGGTTTTTCTTTCAGAAAAAGAAAGGAAAAGACCTTCATGAAAACTGATCATTGATGGTTTTTCTCTGCCAGAACAGATGACTTCCCTTTTTCTTTACATTTAAAACAAAAGATCTTGCTTTTGGAAAATTTGCCGCCCATTATTAAAAGATTAAAAAGCCATACTCCAGTATTTTCTATAAATATGAGAGGAGGTGAATAGATCAACACACAGCCAAAAATCAATCAAAAACAAAAACTCAGAATGATCACTTCATCTCAAAAAGCCTTCAAACAAACTGAAGCAACCAAAAGCTCGTTGAGCCACAAGAAAGAAGCCAGCTACAAATCAAAACCTCCAGTTTCATTTCGGACTTAGAGAAATAAGTCATTCAAAACAAGATTTCTTTCGTTACAAATTTGGTTCAGCAAAAGCCAAATCAAACAGAGTTCGGGATTTTACAAATACGAAAACTTCAACAAATTTATGGAGAGCCCTGATCTAGCAGAGCAGGTACCACAGTGCAGTTCCAGCTCAGTAATCCTCAAGTCCAGCCACTTCTGTCCCTTTCAGATTGAAGAGACCGCAATTCTACCTGTTCAAAAAGCCTTCTAGGGCTTGAAATAGAATAAAGCTCTGCCAAACTCAAACGTTGGTATCGATTTACAGCTGAAGCTTAGCAGTTGAAGTTGTTGACAGTCCAATCCAGCACAGGCATACCCAGTCCAGCCCGGATCAGAAGTATATACCCAGGCTGAATTGGAAGTCCAGCCCTCTTTTTGTCTTTCTAGAGTTATTTTTTTTTCCTTTTGAGTCTTGTAAAAGGCAGTTCTGCCTAAAAACAGTTCGTTTTCTTATCATTTATTATGGCCATAACAACTAGTTTTACACTGTGAAAAATTGTAAAGTCTTCACCAGTCTGAGGCAAGAAAAGAACTTACTTGGGAGATATTCCTCACCAAAATTCACAATCGCTTGTTTAGAAATTGGTAACTTGGGGCGCAAGTTATTTATTTTTAAGAAGTCTGCTAGGATTTTTTCATTGCTAGCAGTGGCACGCTCGCACACTATAGAAAGTTGACTTGTTGACCACTCAATGGTTTTCAAGGCAATGGGGAACTTTGCCCTACCATCATAGGAACAAACATAAACAGTTACTCATATCCCAATCCATTATGCCACTATGTTGCCACCCCTGACCACCACCTCCATGTCGACGACACTATCTGAATCGTTTGTTGTTGCATCTTCATCCTCAGAGTAGTACATCTCCCATGCACAATTCCCACCCACCACCGTTGATGTCCGTCATGTTCCATCACCCAGTCCAATTAATTATGGCCCTGCCCACACAAATTCCATCCCTCCTCCAACAAACGACCCACCCATTCCACCATCTCTTGATCAAATTGAGCGCATATCCCTGGCCCCATCAGAACATGTCTCACAGCCTTCCCAGCCAAGTCCTCTTTATAGTTACCTAAGAAATACCAATATGTTTGTTGTTACATTTTCCATCCCTGATCAGATGCCCCAACTGTGGTCCCTTATCACCATATGGTGACGGATGCAAAAGCCAGTATTTGCAACACAACCTCCGTTATGTTATAGCTCCTCCCAAACATCACATTCCCACCTTAGTTCAATCAGCATGCGTTTTCCCCTCTATTAAAGATCCCATTTGGCGAGTTACCATGTCAGATGAGTTTAATGCACTAATTTGCAATGTAAGTGGGTGTTTCGTATCAAACAACACCCTGATGGCACTATTGTCTGGTACAAGGTACGTTTGGTTGCAAAGGGCTTTCATCAATGCCCTAATGTTTATTTTTTGTGACCTTTAGTCTGGTTATGAAGCCGACAACAATTCATCTTGGTTTGCATTTCGTTGTGTCTCATGGCTGGTCCATCCATCGGTTGGACGTCAGCAATGCCTTTCTTCGTGGCATGATTAGTGAGAATGTTTAAATGTCTTGATCTCATGTTCATAGAGTCCGGAAGGCTCTCTACTACCTTAAGTAGGCCCCTCGGCCGTGGTACATGGAACTGAGCTCCTTCTTGCTCTCTCATGGCTTTACCAATGTTGCTTCTGATGCCTTCCTTTCATTTCTAAATTAGGCGGTGATGTACTTTACTTTTTGGTGCATGTTGATAACCATATTATTATCGACAACAATTCTTCTCTTTTCATATAGTTCATCACCACATTGGTTCGCGGTTCTCCATGAAAGACTTGGAGTCTCTTCACTACTTCCTTATTGTTAAATTTGTTCCCACATTGTTGTTGTCTTTCTCTGCCAATACCAGTATATACGTGATATTTTGATCAAAGCCAAAATGGATGGTGCAAAGGAGGTCAGCACTCCCTTACCCACATATGATCCCTTTATACACCATGACGGCTCTCCATCTACTGATTCTCATCGGTTTCATCAAATGATTGGAGGTCTTCAATATCTTAATCTCACACACCCATAAATTTATTTTGTCTTCAACAAACTCTCTTAGCTCATGCATCAGCCTTCGAAGTCTCATTGGCAAGCACTAAAGCGTTTACTTCGTTACTTGAAGGGCACCTTATATTTTGGACTTCATCTCTCTTGGCAACCCTCTCACCATCTCTATGCTTTCCTTTATGTGGATTGGGTCGACGATCATGATGACTACAAGTCTACTACTGTTGATGTGGCAACCTCATTTCTTGGAGATCTCACAAAGAACGCTCTGTTGCCCGTTCTTCCACTATGGCGGAATATCGGGCTATTTCATCCACCATTGCTGAATTAGAATGGGTTTAATCCTTGTTACGAAAACTTAGTCTCTCCCTTCCAACACCACCAGTCATTTCTTGTGATAATATTGGAGCCACATTTTACTGTGCCAATCCATTCCTACACTCTCGCATGAAGCATATTGACCTTGATTTTCCGTTTGATCTAGATCATGTAACTCATGGCGTTCTCTAGGTTTCTCATGATTCTACTGTTGATTAGCGCAGTTTCAGCTCATACAGTCCAAGATCGGTGTCTCTATTGGAAACACTATCTTGCGAAGGCATGAAAGGGAATGTCCTTTATTAAAGGAAATCAACTTATCATCAACATCAATTACTTCCTCTTTATCTACAATCCTCCTCCAAAGTCAACCAGGACTTATGTCTTGATGTCCTTCCAATAATAGCTTATCAGGATTTGATTCTCTACATCAATCATGCATGTAATTGTTTGTATATACCTTATTAGGAGCATAGCAATGTGTATATAATACTGAGATTCTGTAATTTTTATGATCAATGCAATATACCATTCATTCATAACCACTTTTGTTACTAGCTAGGTGACAACCACGCATTTGTTGCTTTCTTAGTGTTTGGACCTCATACATAAATCAACTGCCATCTTTTGATGTATAAAACCACGACGGTAAATTACCGCGTTGTTACAACATACTACATCATCTCTAACTAAAAAATGACGTCTAATTAATATAAAAATAGCAAAAAAGCCAACTTCAATAAGTTTAGACGAGGCTTTTAGAAACTTTGTTTCTTTTGAAGGAGATAACATGGCACAATTTGTCCACGACAAAAAATATTAACTTGTCGTCATGCAAAATCCCTGTCACATCGATACTTTAAAATAAACCGCAATGGTTAATAACATTCCACAACGTGTATGGTCTTTACCAACATGTAAATGAAGTAGTAAGGGCTGTAAATATGGGAAGAACGATGTTATTATGACCTATTATGGCTCTAGTATTTACATGGATGTCGTCATTACTTGACTTACTACGACACGAGTAATATAAATATAGACGTGGTTCCTCCCTCTAAACGTCGTTGGTAACACCAATACCATCGTGTGTACTTTGTTAGATGATGACAGGTATCAGCTTACCGACGTTCAAAAGAACTCTCACGATAGATATCTAAACTGAAAAGCCTTTTGTGGTTTTGATAGATGACGGTAAATATATGTGGAAGGTCGTGGTGAAGTCATTAATTACGACCCTAGTATTTACATGGACGTCATCGTTACTTGACTTACGAAAATGGAAGTAATATAAATATAGGCATGGTTCCTCCCTCTAGACGTCGCCAGTTACACCAATATCGTCATGTGTATTTTGTTAGACGACGACAGGTATCAACTTACTGACATTCAGAAGAACTCTCACGACAGATATTTAAACTGAAAATCTTTTTGCGGTTATGATAGACGACAGTAAATATATATGGAAGGTCTTTTTGTGGTTGCTTCTATGAACAACTCCGTCGTAATATACAGTAGTAACATCTGCATGTACGTGACCTCGTTGTTGGTTATTATTTTTCATTTAGCGTCGCCTAATTGGAATTTAATGTCAATTTTAATTAACCGACGTGTTTTTTTATTTCAAATGGCAGTTTTTATTTCGGTACAGTCGTTTACTGTCGTCCATTCCACGACGTTGGGTATCATTTAGACGTCTGTTTTTGCAATTTGAGAAAAGTACATTGCATAACACACATAATTAAATATTAGAGAAAAGTACAACTGTTGTTTCCTTTTAAAATATAAGCGATAGTCTAAACTATAAAGAGGATGGAGGTTTCTCACGCACACAGTACGAGGTGTCATGAACTTTTGAACTTGCGACTACTGGTGTGCAATCAAGATATTTTTTCCACTGGTCTGCAGTGAAAAGTACAATTGTTGATATCCCTGTTATGGAATGATTAGATTATCAATGATAACTATTTTTCCCTCTTTTCGGCCGAGGTGGCCAATAGGGGTGGGCATCGAGACCGGAAACCGGAACACCGTACTGAACCGGTGAAAAAAAAAAGAAAAAAAATAGGTTGACAAAACAAGTCAACAAACCGAACTGGAACAGGACTGAACTGGTTCCAGTTCTGGTTTTATACGGCACCACACCGAACCGGTCATGTATATATATTTTTATTTTTATAAAATTTTAAAATCTAATGCCATATTTTAAATTTTATAATCACTATTTTTCCAACTTCAACTTCAAAAAATTTCTACAAATATGAATTGGATTATTTGTTAATTTTTAAGCCACAAAAATAAGTTATTTATTATAATTTTGAAAAAAAATTAAAAATTAAAAATTCGGTTCAAAATCGGAACCGGTCAGAACCGAACCGGCCAGTTTTTGAAATTTTTTTTGCCTAAACCGGACCGGTTAAATAGTATCAATTTTGGTTTCGGTTTGAGGTGAGAATCGGACCGAACCGGACCACGCCCACCCCTAGTGGCCAGTGGAAGGAACTTTTGGTCCTTTTTCTTTTGAGTTGCGTAAGCATGCCATCACCAAGCCACTGAATGGTTTAGATGGAAATGGTTGGATGGATATGTTGTACTTCTAACTTCTGATCAAGTGACTGATTGGCCAAACAAGGAACCTACTCTTGGCCTATGTTCTTTCACTTCCTCAGGCTCAATAATGGTTAGGCTTTGTATGGATGTTTTTGTGGATTGTTAGGTTGTTTAGTGAGAATGGTTCAATTAAATTAAAACGTAATTTCAACTAATAACAAGAATTAAAGTGCAAGAAAAGTATACCAAAGCGATAAATAAGCATAAAATAAAACAAGAACGTAATAAGAACAGTAAGAACAATAAACTAAATTAAACTTGAAATTAAACTTAATAAAAATGCGATAACAACTAGAAAGTAAAGCAATTGAAATAAAACTGGAATTTAAAAGCAATATAATGTAAATTGAACAAGAATTTAAATTTGCACAAGGAAAAGAAGAACTAGTCTAATCTACGTGCTTGAAAAGTAAAATCCTAAGTCTAGGAAAAGAAAAATTCGAGACGAAAAATAGGTTTGTGTGTCTAATGATGTGTATCTTCTCCCTTTGTTTGATAAGGCTTATATATGGCATCTGTCAGCCCATAGGCTAGCCCTTAAATGGCAATAAGTTAGCTATATTTGAAATCATAACTTGTGAAGCCTCCAAATTCTTGGGATCACATTGATGGAGATATTCAGATTGCTTGATTCTCTCTCTTCTTTCAGAATATTCTGGATTGTCATCAATCTTCATCAATCTCCTTAATTTCTTTGCTTGTATGACATCTGCCACGTGCATGGAAATCCTCCAGAAATCTTGGGTTTGATTCCGTGGGTTGGATGTGGACCTCCTAGACTTGGCTTAACATCTAGTGAGACATCGTGACTTTTAGAGCCACTATCTTGGCTGAAAAACTCACTGATGTTGGATTGGCATGAGAACCCAATCGATCCACCCATGATTTCAAAATTATTCAATATATATATATATACCAACATATATAATATCATTAGCCATCATATTGATAGAATCATGTAAGGTTATTCTATGTTAAAAAATTGGAAAAAGAGTTGGTGTGTGTGGAGTTACTTAATATATTGGTTAATCAACTTATTGTTTAATTATCTTGTGCTAGTAATTATCATTTGAGAGTGATTCTGGATAGGCTAGAATCACATTTGGGGAGAAGTGATTCCATATAATCACTTTTAGTGATTTTAAGTGATTTTGGGGAGAAGCACCTCCCATGTGCTTCTCCATAAAATCACTTAAAATCACTTAAAGTGATTATTTCAAAAAGTGATTACTGGCCTCTCTGTATTTCGGACTTATGTTGAAAGGTAAGGGGTCCACCAACTATGTTGTCGTGGCTGTGGATTACTTTACGAAATGGGCTGAGGCTGAGCCCCTAGCAAATGTCACAGTATCAAAGATTTAGAGCTTTGTCTCAAAAAACATTGTTTGCCTTTTTGGAGTGCCAATCACTATCATCACTAATAATGGGAAACAATTCGACTGAAAAATGTTATGAGATTTCTACTCAAGTCTTAAGATCAATTAACGCTTCTCCTCACGTGCACATCCCCAAGTCAAGGGTCAAGTAGAGGCAGTCAACAAAATCCTAAAGCAGACACTCAAGAAGAAGCTAGGGGCCAAAAATGAAGATTGGTCAGAATTTCTACTTGAGGTACTATGGGCCTACCGATGCACTGAAAGAATGTCTACATGAGAAACCCCTTATTCCCTTGCTTTTGGTTCTAAGGTGGTCTTTCTTGTAGAAATTGGGGAACCTATTGAAGGGAAAATTGGGTGTAGGGATTTCTAAAATCCCATAAAGCTATGAGAGAACAAATCATTTAGCCTATGCATATCATATATGAAATCAAATAAAGCATAAGCAAGAAAGTAGCTAGAGATTCATACTCTCTACGTAGGTTCCAATATTTATAGGCCTATGAAAGTTTGCACCATTGACACCAATATCAAATATTAAAGAGAAGGTAGAAAGTGAAGTTACCTTTGGAGCGTATCTTGAATCCCAAAATGGTATTCAAGTAGAGGGAATTGTCCCTTAGTTGTTGATTCTCCACCTTGTTCTCCAAATAGGTGCAAAAGATATTATGTTTCCCCAAAGTATCTTCACCGAGGTAGAATGAGAATGAGAGAATAAGGAACCAAGAGAAGAAAATGGGTGCTAGCCTTTTTTTCTCTATGGTGGCCAGCCAAGGGAGACAAAGGAGGAGGCTTGATGTCTTCCTCTCTTCCAAAATGCCTAACTTGAAACCCTAAGGAGTTTTGATGCTATGGAAATGAATATATAGAGACATTTTGTCACACATGTGTACCCAAAAATCCCCATGTGCCGCACCCTCAATCTTCTTGGCCTTTTTTGGCTACTTCGGTCCACCACATTAATCCTTTAATGTGTCACACTTTGCCTAAATCCATAAGGTCCATTCTTATAAGTATTAAAGTCAATAGGACTAAAACTAAAGTTCCATAACTTTAATTAATTCATTTAAGCTAATCTAATTAGTTTAATTAATTGGATGACTTAACTAATTTAGTCACTATCTTGTCTAACAAGCTTTGGCCCTAGTCGACCTTTTGTTGACCGTGTCAAGTCTCAGGACAACGGTTTGACCTTTGACTTTGACTTTGACTTTGACCAAGCGGGAAATTCATTTATTCTCTTTTCAATTCTCGATCCATACCTTTTTAGTATGCAATCTTATAGGTTCTAATTAACGAGGCTGTGGATAAGAATGATTACTTCTAAACCGAATGTGAATTGTATCCCTGTATACAATTCTCCCTATTGGAGAAGACTAATTGTAATTAGTCTTACAGAGCTTCCATAAACCATGAGTGCCACCTAGCAATATATCATGGCTACCCAAGCTAAATAGAATCCATCTAAAGAACCTAGTCAGTTTGTAATTACAATACAATTCAGTCTTTCTCGATTACAATACTCTATGTCGTGTTGGGATATGGTTAACTCGTGTCAAATCCCTGACATGAAATCTTCAGGTTATATGATTCTCTTGGATGTAATTGCAAATGTTCTTATTTCAACTCTCATAATGTATTTTGGCCAAAGATTAAACTAATCATATCTTTATAGTGTTCTCTCTTCTTACTAAGAGCAGAGATTCCTTGTTATACATTCATATGCCTCTTTGTATGTGCTAAGTATCTTGAGGAACACCTTTAAGTCACATCTTTTTGATACGACTGTGTGGTGCTCTCAAAGATGAACAACTCATACACAAGACAACCGTGATGCCTCAGGTCTTAGGACTAATTTGCATTATCATAACTTTAGAATTCTTTGTTTGACATTTATGAGTAAGACTTCCGTATAAGAATTCTTAAAATGATCGCATTCAGTGAACTCCATCTCTATAAAGCACCAACACACCTGTCTCAATGTCTCTATACAAATAACTTGAGACTAGTCATCCTTCCAATTGAGCAGACTACCAGTATTTGTAGAGTACCATTGTCCAATTGGTGATCCTATGACCCGGAACAGTTTAGGATTTGATATTACTATAATGCAAAGGTCTCGTGAATCTAACTTCTTTAGACTACTTTTCATTCATATCTTTATCCATGGACTTGTTATTTTGTGTACATTATGTATCTTAGACTAACATTCATACCCCTTTGATTATATTAATTATATTATATCCTTAGAATATTCCATTTTATATTGACTTCTGCGAATATATCTAACAGTCTCAGACTTGCATGTAAAGCCAATCAGCCACACAATGTGTTTGAACTTGAGACGCTTATCAAGCCATAGTCGATATGTTCTAGGCTTTTGTGATCTATGCTATATCAACTTTCCTTACAACTTAGAGATGATCAACGTCATGAGTTACTAGCTCATTTATGTAATGTCTTCCCTGAATTTTGGATGCCTAATGAGACTTGAGTTCCTCAGCTTGAGTTCTTGTCTCTTGAGAATTTCTCTTACTTTAAGAGTATTGATCTTTCACGGTAGGAACTACTCCTATAAAGGAACTTTACTTTTTAATCAAAAAGGGTGTTGGCATATCAACTTCTGCTGCATAGATATGTACAGCTCTTGGTCGTGAACCATTTAATGATACAACATCCAAGATTATCTAGAAAACTTTCTAGAGTGTCTTCCTATTTTATAGGAATTAAGATCCAATTAGAGTTCGTTAATGTGTGTATGCTTCCACTCTGATACTCTAATACTAGCTATCTTTATAACAACCCAAACCTTAATTCATTTTTAATTATTATTTTATTATGGGAAAAGACTACTTTGCCCCCAGAATATTTTATTAGGTTTAAAGTTGACTTTTTGACTGGGAAGGAATTTAGAAATTTGGACTATACCGTCGCGTAGATCTCATCAAAATAAGTTCGTAGACATGTAGTGGGCTCGAATCGAAGCTATAATGAGGAACATATGATCAAAATAATTATAGGGGCAAAATGGTAATTTTGCGAAACTGGATTTTAAAAATCCAGATTTCTTTTCTTCTCTCTCCCCCCCCCCCCCCTCCCCAAGACTATCTCTTCTAGCAGTGCCCTCCCAATCCTCCAAAACACCGCCTTCGGCCACCAGAGGCCACGACACCGGAGCCAAACGAATCGGCTCGACCCTGCCTTCGAAACCCAGGCCATCCCCCGCCGTCAACAGCTGCCAAGCCACCAGAAATTCGAAGACTTTCGCCGATTTTGACAGAAAATTTGAGGACTCAATCTCTCTCATCCGGCAATCAAGGTATGGATTCTCGACTATTTTTCATGCTCTAGCTGATGGTTGGGTAGGATTTGATCAATTCCTAGCGTAGATAACTCAATTTGGAACCCCAAATTTGGCCGGATTTCGGGTTGAAACTCCTGCCACTTCCGGCCATTTTTTGGGGTATGTCCAAGAACAAAAGTGGCTCCAATCAATGTCTCGAACCTAGGGTAGGAATCTTGGCCCATGATTTTGAGAGTTTTCGGCGAGTGGTATCACTTTGGACACCCACGTGCTACGCATGCATGGGCACTATAGCAGAGGGGCATTGCATCCTAATGCGATCCCCTTGTTGTCACGAGCGCGTATGTGTGCTCGGGTTCCAATTCGGATGTCGTTTGAGTCTCGAACGGATTTCGCCTATTGCGTGTTATCCGGGTTTGATAGGTTCAAACCGTTGGATCGTCTTGAGTTTAATATATGTTGATCTAGGCATCCCTAGGATCATTACTAAGTGAGTGGAGCTTGTTTTGAATAAGCATTATTTTCAAAGATTGGTTTACCATGCATTTAAATTAGATTATTTTGACTACGAAGTTGATATATTGGTTTAATTATGGAATTTATGTTTATTAGAGTTTATTTTCTACATTATGAAATAATATTTGTGAAAGTTGAATTTAAGGAAGGGTATATTGTATGTACATTATATAAGGATTATGAACTAAGGGAGAGTTTATGAAAAGTTTCAGATAATAGTTTTCAAACCCACCACAGGAGTACTCCCTAGTTGCTTGAAACAGTTTGTCATTTATAAAGAATGCCCCATGAGTTTCGGGGACGCCTGAACCGTGTGGTGCAAGGACTGCGGCTCAGGTTGACTTGGTGTCTCCGAGGCCTGCGAGGAATGTGGCTCGGTTAACCTTGTGTTTCTGAGGCCTGCGAGGATGGAATTGACGGATATTTGGAATTGACGGTAATAACGGAATTGAAGGATCAGAAATGGGGGTACGCCTAGGTGGAGAGAATTTAAGTTTTGAGATGCTTTTAAACGTAAATAGAGGATTTCACTTGGAAGGGCTATTCGGTCATTTGTGTCCGGCAACTGCCAAGTGTTGGACACACAGGGGTTGTTTGGTACACAGGCTTGGCTTGGACTGGCTTGGACTAAATTTAGTACCATGTTTGTTTCATTTAATTCTAGTCTTAGATGGGATTGCTAATACCGGGCCCACCAAAAACACCTCCTTAAGAGGGGACTACTAATTCCATGTAGAAAGGGAAGATTAGCTAGTCCTATGTTTACCAATGTATGAGATGCATATATTATATTGTAATACTAATAACATATATTACTATTATTATTATTATTACATACACATATACTATAATGTATATATATACATGTATATACACATATACAAGTATATATATACACATATATACATATATAATATATATAAATACATATAGATATATACACATATATTATTATTATAATATACTCATATACACATACATATTAATATTATAATAATAGCATACATGTATACATGTATATATGTAACATATATTATATTATATATTAAGGTACATATATACATGTATATACATGTATATATATAAACACATATATACATATATAATATATAAATACATATAGATATATACACGTATATTATTATTATAATATACCCATATACATATGCATATTAATATTATAATAATAGCATACATGTATATGTAATATATATTATTATAATACATATATAAGTATATATACATATATGTGTATATATTATACCCATGTATGTATTATAATATACATATACACATGTATATAGACATATACATTATATATTTATACTATATGTATATATATTATAATATACATATATACACGTATATACATGTATATTATTATTATAACATACCCATATATATTATCTATTATAATATACATATGTATATGTATATGTATTATACCCATGTATATATTATAATATATAGATACACCTATATACACATATATTATATACATGTATATACGTATATATACATGTATATATATGTATATTATAATATATAATATATATACATATGTATTTTATGATATATAATATATATGTATATATACATACATATATAATATACATATATACACGTATATACATGTATATTATTATTATTATTATAACATACCCATATATATTATATATTATAATATACGTACATATATATAAATATATGTATATGTATTATACCCATGTATATTATAATATACATATATACACCTATATACACTTATATATATATGTATGTACGGTTTATATTATTTAAAATATATAATATTATTATAATATACTTATATACATATACAGTCCCCTTCTATTGAGGGATCCCTCAAATAATTTTATTTGAGGGACGCCCTTTAGAGTACTCTACAATTCTTTTCCCAATAATCCAAACCATCTATTTTTTAGGTATTCATTCATAGATCATCCTTACAAAAAATTAGACAAATCTGAAACCGTTTCGACATCCAATTGTGTCTTACAAAATCAATGAACACGGTGCTTTAAGAAAAGTACTAAAATTTCAATAACTCAATTGAGTGGTCACATGATATCGGATTCAAGTGATTTTTTGTAGAGATGATCTTTGAATGAGTATCTACAAAATAGACGGTTTGGATTAGTGAAATACAATCCGGAGTGGGGCCTACAAGAGGTGTCCCTCAAATAAGCTTATTTGAGGGATCCCTCAATGGAAGCTCTCTGTATACATATATATACATATATATTATATATATATATTATAAAATACATATATATATTTTTGAAAAAATAAAAAAATTATAGTCCTAGTCCAAGCATACACCAAACGCAGGATAAGTGTTATCCAACTTAGACCAATCCAAGCCAGTCCCTAAGCATAGTCCATGTCAAGACAGTCCTGTGTACCAAACGAGCCCACATAGGTTTCGGCTTAGATTCCAAAGTGGAATTTGGGTCGGGTCCTATCAATCTTCGCTTATTTCGCCTTTCGTCTATTTGTGTTCTTATAACTCAAAAGATATGCTTTATTCGTTCTCCAGGGTTTTGATCCTAGGATATTACAATGTTGTCCTTAATATACGTTTGTATTAAGTGCAGCTTCGTTTTGTAGTATCTTGGTCATATCATATATGATCGCATACTTATTGATAAGCATATGAACCTTTCATTTTCTTTGCTTTTAGATTTCTTTTGAAGACGATCTCACTAGGTGAGGGCGATTCTCCTTTTGACCATGAACTGGCTCCCAGTTTTCCTTTTGGAATATAGTCATTTCTAAAAAGCTTCTTCAAGATATTAATGAGCTACATGGTTGGTGTATCATACCATTGATCAACTTCTTGGAGTTTTAAAATATGGTGAGTCGATAAAAAGGAATTGAATTGTCACTTTGTTTGATGATTCACTTGTGGTTTGCAATCATTCATTTTACTTGTTTTGCAACAAGTGTCTATTAACTTCTTTAATAGATATGACATCCTTCAGGTGATCTAGGATGTCCCATAAGATTCATTTATCACATTATAAGGTTCTAAACTTTATGTTTGAGATAAAAATTTTAACTCTCGGTTTTGTTTAATTTGACCTTTCAATATTGTTATCCTTTGGGGTATGACGTGAGGAGAAATTTTAATGACTTATCATAAAATATTATACTTTATTTATCCTTTGTGATAAAGTTCATTCATTGAGATGTTTTAAAGCTCTTTGACCTTTTAAAAGATTTCTTGTTCAAGCATTAACCCTTTATAACACTTAAAAGAGTGTTGATGCTCTCTACGTATTTCCCTTTTCTTCGCTTTCTTGAAATCCTAAATCTATTGGATTTTGAACTAGGCTTTAGTCCAATCAAGAGCGATCATCGGAGAATGCTATAGAAAAGACAGTGAAAACAATTCCATTATTACTTAGATATATCGTATACAAGTTATACATGATTTCTATTCTAGTTCCAAACTTTTAGAGTATTTGGATTTCTCAATCTTTAGATGCAACTCATAGGCAAGAATTGGAACCTTTTAAAGAACCACACATTACTTATCCTATGAATATTATCTAGATTGTGAAATCTAAACATTTTAGAAATCATTATTTGTTATTAGATTTATCTAATATTTGATTCTTAAATAGAATCACATCTGAATATTCTAAACAATGTAAGAACACTTTCATACATTCATTGTAACATCCCACATCAACCAACGGAGAGGGGATGATGCGCCTTATATGTAGATGCCTTCCTCCATCTAGCACGAGGCCTTTTGGGAGCTCATTGGCTTCGGAGTCATGGGAACTCTAAAGTTAAGCGAGTTTGGGCTAGAGCAATTCCAAGATGGGTGACCCACTAGGAAGTTGCTCTTGAGTTTCCAGAAACAAAACCATGAGGGTGGGGACCCAAAACGGACAATATCGTGCTACAGCGGAGCCGATCCTGGGATGTGACATTCATCCCACAAAGCATACAGAGGTTATGCATCATATTACCATAATATAAAGCGGAGCCGATCCTGGGATGTGACATTCATCCCACAAAGCATACAGAGGTTATGCATCATATTACCATAATATAAATAATCATATATAAAGCAAACTAGTGGTTATGTCAAACAAACCATAAAAGCTATATTCTAAAACATGATGATAGCAAATAAGTACTTTATACATCCCAAAACAAATAAACTAAATAAGTTCATAGGTTTTGAAAGACCTCCATAAACAAAAGAAAGCATGCTTGCTGATTCCAAATCCTAGAACGCTTCATCCTCCATGAGCTTCCTACTTGTTCCCTGCCTCTGCAGCAACATGACCTACAATAGATCATTTGTTAGATTCAAGAAAGGTATAAACATTTGTCTAGAATTTACTGGCAAAGTGAACTGTGCCTTCAACTCTATTGCCCCTCTAGCTAGCTAAGTAAACCCGGCAATTCCTCTTCCAATGTCCAGCTTTTCCACAATGGAAACATAGTCCTTTCACCTCTTTGTCTTCTTCCTGCTACTTCTTCTTGATACCTCCCTTAGGTTTGAGAGCAGGGTTCCCGTTCTTCTTCTTGTTGGCCTTGAATTTACCTTTACCTTTCTGATTAGGCTTGGCAAAAGAAGTTGATCCCTTCTCAAAAACAGCTATTGTTCCATTCCCTCCTTCCTTCTTGAAAGTCTTTTTAGTAATCACACGCATATTCAGTAGCTCTGAGAGAGTGTGCTCCATCTTCCCCATATTGTAGTTCATGACAAACTAGGAGAAGGAATAGGAAAGAGATGCAAGGAAGATGTTGGTGGCTAGACTAGCATCCAATGGACTATCAAGACTTTCCAACTGCTCAATCCAATCATCTTCAGTCCATGTTCGTGAACTGGTGCTCCCTTGACCATTTTGGTTTTATAAGCTCACTTATAGCACTGTAGCATTTGTTGAGTGTGCCTTCTCCATAAATCTCTCAAAGATGGAATATCATGTCAGTAGCATGGATCATATTCTCATTCTGTCTTTGGAGCTCCTCATTCATGGAAGCTATAATGTAGTAGTTGGCTTGACAGTCATCGTCCACATGCTTGTCATACATAGCATGCATTTTCTCTAAAGAGTCTTCACAAGGAGGCTCTATGTCAAGAGCTTGCTCTAGCACATACGCAATCTTTTCAATAGTCTTGAATATCTTAAGATTGCGGTACCATGTTGGAAAGTTGTATCCTTCTAGACAATGCTTGTCTAGGATTTTGGCAAATGAGGTTCCAGACATATCTACAAATACATATAGCTAAGTTTTAGATTGATTTTAGATGTACCATTGACTCGGGTCTTTAAGTCAATTGGTACCTCCCATTATTTTTGGCAAATTTCATATCCCTCAAGATGGAATCCGAGAATTTTGGTTAAAACTCTTAGTGGGATGGGAGGCTCCCTGTTATCCGAATTACCGCACCATAATAGGATCTAAGGATTCTACAGATAATAAAGAGAAGGCGCTTGCCTTTTTGATAGTTATGATATCTTGATATTGCGGTACCATGTTGGAAAGTTGTAGCCCTCTAGACAATGCTTGTCCAGGATTTCGAAGAATGCAGTTCCAAACATATCTACAAATACATATAGCTTAGTTTTAGATTGATTTTAAATTTATCATTGACTCGGGTCTTTAAGTTAATTGGTATCTCCTACTATTTTTGGCAGATTTCATATCCCTCACGATGGAATCCGAGAGTTTTGGTTAAAATTCTTAGTGGAATGGGAGGCTCCCTATCATCCGGATCACCACACCATAATAGGATCTAAGGATTCTACAGAGAATAAGGAGAAGATGTGCTTGCCTTTTCACATTCTGATGTGATTACCCATTTCATTTGGCCTCTAGCAAATGTGAACTCCCAAATATTATCGTGAAGTCCCATTGTACTAGTTAAGTCTTAGCCCACCATGCTTGCTTAGTATAGGGTTTTAAAACACAAGCCTCTTCATCAAATGCATGAAATGGATTCCTCTTAAACATGAGTACTATGCGTTTTGGGCCCCACTATATCTGAGGCAAGCCTTTATTTGCAAAGGTCATGCCTATTTGGAATTCACCATGGTGGAAGACCACACAAAGGGCATCAAAAATGCCTTTCGTTTATCGACTTAATGTTTATCAATTGATTGAGGGAGTTTTTGGTCTCATCTTTTAGGCCATCTCCAGCTACATGGCTAAATGTAGTCTATGGCTAAAAATTTAGCAGCCCAAAATATTAATTTTTTAAAGAATAGTTGATGTAGAACGGATGGCAGATTTTATCGCGGTTGAGCTAGAAAAAGGACGTAGCGGGAATTTGCAGATTTGTTGTCCGAGCTCTGATTAGGACGCAAAATACCATTTCGGAAAGGGAACGACGCCACGAGTCAAACTTACTGTTTTCTTGTGATGTACGATGGATTTTGGCATTCTGAGGTCGTTTGGCCTTCCAAAACTGCATTCAAAGTTTCGTAGTTAATTCTCCGAATAAATTCTGCTTTTTAGTTTTAATGTAATAACTCCCCTAGCAGTTCAAGGGTTGAGAGTTGTGTATTTAGACAGGTTTGTTTGATGTTTCTGATTATCTCAGATTTTAATAAAATTATCCCAAGAGAATTCCTCTTAATTTCTGGTGGAATCCAGATTTCTTGTTACTCAAGGTTTCGCTTGAAACCTTTGTTGCTTGTGCTGCGTCAAGTGGTATCAGAGCGGGTCTCTCCCGTCTCGGCATTCTTGTCTTGTCTTATCATGGGTGATCGAGAAGCTGATGTCCCAGCCCCAATTACTCGAGCGAATCTAGACGCTCAAAACCAACGGATCGACAACCTAACCAACCAATTTGGGGAGATGCGAGAATTGTTGTTGCAAGCTCTTGGTGGCAACAATAGAAGAGGTGGCAGAGATGACGAAAGAAGAGAAGGCAGGGAAGAAAATCGAAGAGAAGGTAGAGATGGCGAGAGAAGAGATAATAGGAGGCAACATATTCCGGATAGCGAGTCAGAGTCAGAAGAAGAACTTGAGGAACCACCACCACCGGCTAATAATCGTCGTAATCGTAATTACGAAAATTTTGGCGATTATCGGATTAAAGCCGAAATCCCTAACTTTTGGGGAAATCTGAAGATTGAAGACTTCTTGGATTGGCTTGTAGAAGTGGAGAGGTTTTTCGATATTATGGAGGTTCCTGAGCATAAAATGGTGAAGATGGTAGCTTTCCGTCTAAAAGCTACAGCGGCTGTATGGTGGGATCAATTGCAAAATTCAAGGTAGAGGCAAGGAAAGCAGCGGGTTCGTACATGGCGGAAGATGAAGTCGCTTATGATGGAACGATTCTTGCCCACAAATTATGAGCAGATTCTATACCGTATGTATCTAGGTTGTGCGCAAGGCAACCGTTCGGTTTCTGAATATATCGAAGAATTCATGCGTTTGGCAGAGTGAAACCATTTGACCGAGACTGACAATCAAAAGGTTGCGAGGTATAACAATGGGCTGAAGATTTCCATCCAAGAAAAAATTGGTGTGCAGAATATATGGACTTTGCAAGAGGCGATTAACATGGCGATGAAAGTTGAACTGTTGGAGAAGGAGAAGTGCCAACCCAACTTCCGCAGGAACATGACGGAAGCCTCTGAATATGCTACTGGTGCTTCTAGTGGCTCCGGAGATAAGGGGAAAGTGCAGCAGCAACCTGGAGGAACGACGAAACCAGCGACAACTGTCCAAAATAAAAACTTTAACGAAAGCAGCAGCCGGTCTTTCAACAGAGGGCAGTCCCGAAACCAATCCCAGAATCCGTATGCTAAGCCCATGACAGACATATGTTACCGTTGCCAAAAACCAGGGCATCGTTCTAATGTTTGTCCAGAGCGGAAGCAGGCTAACTTTATCGAGGAGGTCGATGAAGATGAGGAAAAAGATGAAGTCGGGGAAGATGATTATGCATGGGCTGAATTTGCAATTGAGGAAGGAATGGAGAGGATTACCTTGGTTTTGCAGAGAGTTCTTTTGGCACCAAAGGAGGAAGGGCAGCGTCATAGTATTTTTCGTTCCCTCTGCTCAATCAAAAACAAGGTGTGTGATGTGATCGTCGACAATGGAAGTTGCGAGAATTTCGTGTCAAAGAAATTGGTGGACTATTTGCTATCAATAGAGCCACATGTCAGACCTTACTCACTAGGTTGGGTTAAAAAAGGCCCTTCGGTTTGTGTTGCTGAGACTTACCGTGTGCCACTGTCCATTAGTAAGCATTACAGCGATGATGTATTATGTGATGTTATTGACATGGATGCATGCCATATTTTTATTAGGGCGACCTTGGCAATTTGATGTGGATGCGACCTACAAGGGACGAGATAATGTAATCCTGTTTTCTTGGAACAACCAAAAAATTACAATGGCAACTACAAAGCCCTCAAAACAATCTGTTGAGCCCAAGACGAGGAGTTCTAGTTTCCTAACCCTAATTAGCAGCGAGCAGGAGTTGAACGAGGCTGTCAAATAGGCGGAGTATTTTTGTCCCTTGGTGTTAAAGGGGTTGTTGAAGCTTGGCAGAGGAGAAAGTGACATTCCACAAGACGTGTAGCAGATTTTGCCACAGTTTCAGGAACTACTTTCTGAAAAATTGCCAAACGAGCTACCACCTATGCGGGACATACAACACCGAATTGACTTGGTGCCTGGAGCTAGCCATCCGAATCTACCTCATTATCGGATGAGCCCCAAGGAGAATGACATCCTAAGAGAGCAGATTGAAGAATTACTGCAAAAGGGATTTATCAGGGAGAGTTTGAGTCCCTGCGCAGTTCCCGTTTTGCTGGTTCTGAAGGAAGACAAGACTTGGCAGATTTTATCGCGGTTGAGCTAGAAAAAGGACGTAGTGGGAATTTACAGATTTGTTGTCTGAGCTCCGATTAGGACGCAAAATACCATTTCGAAAAGAGAACGATGCCACGAGTCAAACTCATTGTTTTACTATGAAGTACGATGGATTTTGGCATTCTGAGGTCATTTGGTCTTCCAAAACTACATTCAAAGTTTCTAGTTAATTCTCCGAATAAATTCTGTTTTTTAGTTTTAATGTAATAACTCCCCTAGCAGTTCAAGGGTTGAGAGTTGTGTATTTAGATAGGTTTGTCTGACGTTTCTGATTATCTCAGATTTTAATAAAATTATCCCAAGAGAATTCCTCTTAATTTCTGGTGGAATCCAGATTTCTTGTTACTCAAGGTTTCGCTTGAAACCTTTGTTGCTTGTGCTGCGTCAATAGTGCATGGCTAAATTTTTCCATCTCCAACCATGCAGGACTACATTTTAGGGTCCTTCATATTTTATTATTTTCAGACAAACTGTGGCACAACACTCATACATTCCACAACTATATATTGTTTAATTTAATTAAACTACTATTTGGAGACCATATTCCATATATGACACGTATTAAGAGCAAGATTTCTAAAAATGTGGAATGAAATGAGTGGGAGAGGTATTTATAGGCAAATTTTAGTTTTTTAAATTTTTAAAAGAAATAATAATAAAGCCAACAAAGGCAATTAAAAAAAAAAAAAACTAGAAGGGTTCAAGGGTCTAACCTCCAACGATCATGACCCAGAATTTTTTATAATTTATTTAAACAACACCAAACATTTAAAAACGTGAAGACATAAATTATAAAGATAAATAAATAAATAAAAAAGAACATGATGGGTTTCAATGTTTGAGCTCAACCGTTATGAACAAGACTTTTTTTATTATTTTTTTAAACAACACTTGAAAAGATGGCAAAAGCTGACCACATTTCTTTTCTTTTTTTTTTTCTAAAAAAAAGGGGAGTGGGTAGGTATGGATTCCAACGGTCATTGCCAACAAGAAACATTCAAAAAGGTTTTAAATATATATATATATATATATCCAGGTTTTAAAAAGGGGAGTGGGGAGTGCTTTAATGGTTGGTTGTTGAAAAGCACATGGATGGGGCCCATTATAAATTTGGCCTAGGCCAAAGCTGGGCTACATTTGGTCCGGTTAGAGGACTAAAGGGCCAAATGTGGCCCTCCAAATTTGGCCAAAATTTTATTTAGCCCATGGCTGGAGATGGATTTTGTATTAATTTAGGGCTATATTTGGGATATAGCCAATGGCTGGAGATGGCCTTAATCTTGTTTAAACACTTAATCAATGTGACAACATATTGTCCAAGGACAACTATACTCCATGAAACATATTAATAGTTACACTATACTCCCACTATTTAGTTTCAAAAAATATCAAATCAATTTCATAAAACTATTTTATTTTAGATTTTGGGAATATGTGTTACTATTAATGAAATGTTTTTGCATTCCTTAAGTATGGTTAAATAGTTGTCTATGGGCTCATAGATGATTATGGACTTCTAAGTATCGATTCAACATTGAGCCAAGATGTTGAATCTAGGTCTTTGGCAGGTGATTGATTTTTATTACTCATTTTAACTACTTTTAAACATTCATGGTTGGTGGGCATTGTACCCAAGACAATTCTTAAAGTCCCTAAGTAATAATTTTTTCTCCTTTGTATTCTTTTTGGGCCTCCTTCTTCCCAGTTACATAACTACTTAGAATAGGAAACTCAAAGCCTAATGGGCCTTAAGGGAATTACATTTCAAGGGAGATAGAAATTACATTGGATAATAAGAGAGGAGAAGCATGCAAGCTTCTATTTAATTTACAACCTTAAATTTAAAACTAGTTGTAACCCATCCATTCAATCAAACCCATTCATCTAATGAATAACGGCCAATCACATAACCCAATTTGTTTTTGGGGCTTTAAGTCCATAATCATCTTTATTTCAATTATTTAATCTAATTAAACAATAAAGGATATGCAAACACTAAACAATTGAGACTTAGAACATATGCGCCTATTTCCAGTGGAACACATAATTCAAACATAAACTTTTAATGTTTCACTAAAATACGAAACAGTTTTGATTTTAATGCATTGGGGCAAAATCGTAATTTTTAAGAGTTATGGGTCAAAGCCGAAAATACCATATTTTAAATTTTGGACTCAATATTTTTCAAAATTGCATCAAGGCCCAAAGTGGGTCTCTTAGGGGTCGTGCAAATTTGGTGTGAGGGGAGAGAGAGAGTGTGTGTGTGTGTGTGGTCCATGCAAGTTGGTAAGAGTTAGGTGAAAGATGACATCACCAATTGTACCCACAAAGCATCTTTCATCTCATTGGCCAATTTCAAAAAATGAAATGAAAATGGGAGACACGAGGTACAATCTTTGGTGGCTTTTGTCATAAAATATTTTTACTAACATGTAACAACCATATAATATATCATATTATGGATCAAAAGACAAGATCTCTAGGGATCAACAAGAACATTTTCATGAACACATCAAGAACACAAAGAACATTCTTATTGTCTTAGGACCTCTCACATATTCATGAAATCCTAAAATCTTGGAAAAATCATATTTGTGTTTAGACTTTCAAGACCAACGTATATTACATACACATGGGTTTCATGGAACCCAAAAATCTCCCCTATGCTGCCATTCCCTCTAGCCAAAACCCATCTTTCATGTAACATCCAAAATTCCCAATATCATTGTAAACATGAATTTCCTGCGACAAAATGAGACAAGGACACTGTACAAAATAATATTTGTATTTATGAAATTTAGGGTTACAATCTCTGTATTGAATCCTCTGATTCGATCTCCAAAGTGTTTAAAGAAAATTTGTGTTTGATTTCTAAAATTCCAGAAAGCTATGAGAGAACAAATCATCTAGCCTATGCATATCATACTAGTCTCTATTCAGATTCCAATCTTTATAGGTCTATGAAAGTTTAAACCATTAACACTAATATCACATATTAAAGAGAAGGTAGAAAGTGAGGTTACCTTTGGAGCGTATCTTGAATCCCAAAATGGTATTCAAGTAGAGGGAGTTGTCCCTTAGCTATTGATTCCCCACCTTGTTCTCCAAATAGGCACAAAATATGTTATGCCTCCCCAAAGTATCTTCACCAAGGTAGAATGAGAATGAGAGAATAAGGAACCAAGAGAAGAAAATGGGTGCTAGCCTTTTCTTCTCTGTGGTGGCCGGCCAAGGGAGACCAAGAAGGAGGCTTGATGTCTTCCTCTCTTCCTAAATGCCTAACTTGAAACGCTAAGGAAGTTTAATTCTATGGGTATGAATATATAGAGATTTTTTGTCACACATGTGTCCCCAAAAACCTCCATGTGCCGCACCCTCCCTCTTCTTGGGCTTTTTAGGCTACTTTGGTGTCACACTTTGCCTAAGTCCATGAGGTCCATTCTTATAAATGTTTAAGTCATAAAGGACCAAAACTAAAGTTCCATAACTTTAATTAATTCATTTACGCTAATCTAATTAGTTTAACAGATTTGATGACTTAACTAATTAAATCAATATCTTGTCTAACAAGCTTTGTTCCTAGTCAATTTTGTGTTGACTGTGTCAAGTATCGGGTCAATGGTTTGACCTTGGCTTTGACTTTGACTTTGACTTTGACCAACGCACAAATTCATTTATTCTCTTTTCAATTCTTGATCCATACCTTTTTGGTGGGCAATCTTATAGGTTCTAATTAGTGAGGCCGTGGGTAAGAATGATTACTTCTAAACTGAATGTGAATTGTATCCCTCTATATAATTCTCCCTATTGGCGAAAATTAATTGTAATTAGTCCTTACAGGGCATCTACAAACCATGAGTGATATCTAGCAGTACGTCATGGCTACCCAAGCTAAATAGAATTCATTTAGAGAACCCAGTCAGTTTGTGATTACAATACGATTCGATCCTTCTCTATTACAATACTTTATGTCGTGTTGTTGGGATATAGTTAACTCATGTCAAACCCTTAACATGACATCTTTAGGATATCTGATTCTCTTGGATGTAATTGCAAACGTTCTTGTTTCAATTCTCATCTAGTACTTTGGCCAAAGATTCAACAAATCATATCTTTAGAGTATTCTCTCTTCTTACTAAGAGTAGAGATTCCTTGTTGTACATTCACATGCCTCTATGCATGTGCTGAGTATCCTGAGGAACACCTTTAAGTCACATCATTTTGATACGACTTTATGGTGCTCTCAAAGACAAACAACCCATACGCAAAACAACTGTGATGTATTAGGTCTTAGGACTAATTTGCATTATCATAATTTTAGAATTCTTTGTTCGACATTTGTGACTAAGACTTCCATACAAGAATTCTTAAGTTGATCGCGTTCAATGAACTTCATCTCTATAGAGTACCTATACACCTGTCTCAGTGTCTCTACATGAATGACTTGAGACTAGTCATCCTCCCAATTGAGCAGACATAGTGTGTACCAGTCTTTGCAGATTACCATTGTCCAATTGGTAATCCTATGACCAGGAACAGTTTAGGATTCAATATTGCTATGATGGAAAGGTCTCGAGAATCTAACTTCTTTAGACAACTCTCTATTCATATCTTTATCCATGGACTTGTTTCTTTGTGTACGTTATGTATCTTAGAGTAACATTCATGCCCTTTAATTATATTAATTATATTATATCCTTAGAATATTCCATTTTTATATTAGCTTCTAGGGCATATATCTAACACCTACTCATCGAGTCGACCACTCAACGATGCACTTCACATCGTCATATACCAGTGGCTGATCGATTTTATGACTAGCAGCGGCTCTGTTTTGGTCCTCGGAAATTTACTACTCGGCCCCAGGGACTGAGCCGCATGAATATTGGGGCCTGTTGCGTAGGAGTGTATCAGGTCACGGACATTGCCCGACCAGGCATGTATCGGCTCGCCCAACTCAATGGCAAGAAACTACCCCATTTATAGAACGCCGAACACCTAAGCTAATACTAACCTTAGGATGCGTTTTCTTTGCGATTATGGATAACTATTTGTGTATACCACCTACTATTTTTCCCTACTGACACTCACACACGGTAGAGAACTATCCAACCAACTAGAGTGCTCGACTTGGAACCCTTGTATGTTTCTTATCTTTTGATCAATGAAGTTCATACTTTTCACGTCATTAAATTTTTCACAAGTATAAAACCTTTGGTCGGCTCCGCTTACACAAACATCACACACAAATAGCACTTTAAAACTTGTGAAATATCAAAATCATTCATACTAATTAATAACATAAACATAATCCCAACATAAGTAAAATTAAGAAGACAATAAAAACAACTTGTTCTAAGCACTTGAAAATACCGAGCTGATTAAGGGCCCTTATGTTTTTCAATATAATTGTTACAAATGAAACTAAGTTTTAGCTTGATCGGCATGACCTCTCTCCATGCCAACTGACACAGGAATCACCTCTGTCCCTACCACTAGCTGGTCGATAGTTTCAACAGTTAGACCGAGGCCTGGCCTCTCTTCGGTCGGGCCACTTGGGTTTCACCATCTTGCACATCCTCGTCTCTTGTATCGTCTCCATCTTCCTCTAGAAAACGCCAGTCGAGGAAAGGTGGAACAGTCAGTGAGAAAATAATATGATGCCATATGGCCAAGTAGCTAGATACCTTTATAACACCTATCCTACCTATCCTGGAGTTTGGACCACCACAATCCAACAAATAGACCAACCAACCTGAGCAGTCTCTGGAGGACCATAGTTACCTAACCGGGTCTACTAGTTGACGTCCATAAGTGGAACCACCCGAGCCTCACACTTAGACGATGGCTCATTCCACTCGATCAATGAGGAGTAAATGAAGAATAACTGGCAAATCCAATGCAGATTGCCTCCCTAAAGAGCCAAGTTCGCACATTTGTCAAAGCATGACTGAAAGGAGCATTTAATGCACTTCTAATATGGCCTAGTTGTCACCTAACCACTGGTCCCCTGGTAATCAGCATAGTGACTTGTGCCTACAACCACTCTCTCACCCTAGTGTAGAGGGTGACTAAGGATCTTCCTTAAGATTGATTTGAGGAGATGTGATCCCCCTTTATCAACTATAGATACCCTCCACCTACATTCAGACAAATGTAATAACTATTCCATGCCCAAAAGGTCTACCAATTCATTCTCTCAAACACCATTTATTCAATTTCTTACTTAGGCATTTGAGAGGGTATGGCTGGTACCACCCCAATATCTTCTTTGACAACTTCCCTTTTAGTTGTGTAGATCTTGTTGGTAGGCCATACAGGTTCACCTACACCGGTCCAGTTTGTTTCACTTTCGATCTTGGCCCATAAATAGGTCCTAGTTGACTACCTAAGTCCACAGTAATCAACAAGCACCAACTTGATGTCCTTCATGTTATGAATTTTAAAATTTCATTACTCATTCTTCTCCTGATTCAAGACTAGTAGTTTGAATTGGATAACTAATTGTGAGAGAACTTCCCCCTCGAATAGGTGAAAGTTTGGCTATTGTCCCTCTTCCAAAATTGTCTAGTCGTAGACAGCAGCAACATCCATTGAGGGTGTTTCATCCAAGTTCCCGTCCCCAGTGTTTGAAGGACCAGGAGCCGCAACACATGATGAAGCACCAGGTGCTGTATCAAAAGGTAAGAAGAACCCATATCCATTTATTCCTTCCTAAGGTCTTTTGCCAACATGCTAAGGATGGTGCCAATGACCTTGGTTTAATAATCAAGATGCTTGGCATAACTTTTATGCTCTTCCTCAGGTACATCAGCACAAGGAGGATTGGAAATAAGAGGTCTCTCATGTAACATCTCGTCGCAAAAATCAATATTCAATTGTTTATTTATGGTGAAAATACATTTTTGCCTTTAGGTGCAGGGGCACTTTAGTCTTCTTTTTTTTGTTGTTGAAGGATTTTGGGGAATTGATGACATTGTTGCATAGAGCTCGACAAATACGAGTTGTTAGACATGCGGCGCGCCTAATTCCGAGTTGTAACGAGCCTGTAAAGGTTTGAAAACCGAAAGGACGTAGAGGGAATTTTGAAATTTGGCAAAAATCCCTAAATACCCGATTCTCTCTCTCTCTTTCTCTCTCTCTCTCTCTCTCTCTGCGTACAACAGCTGAGCACTCCAAAGAGTGGAGCAGCGCGGTTCGGCCACGCCAGGTCATGAGATAGGTCGGAAAACAACCAAGACAAGATGGCGAACACGTCTGGGCTGGAGCCCAGCCACCCTAGGCCGCCATGCTGCATCGACAAGCTTAGAAACAACCGCAACTGTTGAAGCTTTTCGTCGTCTTTTTCGACAATTCCTGCAACCAATTTCGCCAATCCAGGTATGAATCTTCATCCTCTCCATGTGCTCAAGCTATTGGTATAGGTATTGTGGATCGATTTTGAGTATTGGGAGATCGATTCTTAACCCTCAAATTGGACTGCAGTTTGATCGTGTTTTTTGGTAGTTTTGGGTAGTTTTTGGCAATGGTCCAAGAACAAAAATGCTCGTTTTGTTAGTCTGAACATATTGGTATAGGTGTTGTGGGGTGTTTTGAGAAAGTTCCGTAGCTGAAAATTTCTCAACATACCCACGCATTGCCGGAGGTGGGTGGCGGCACGTGTGCCACGGTGTGGCGGCCCATTGAGTTTTAAGTTGTTACTCTGTAGTCTTGAGCACGACAGTATGCTCGGATTTGGATTTGGTTATCGTTTGACAGTCGAACGGATATTGCACCTATTATGTGATATCCGAGTTTGATAGGTTCGGACCGTTTGATCGGTCCCAATTTCTATCGCTTTTACCTTCCAAGCATGATATATATGTGTTTATTTTTATATATGTGTTAAATGAATTAATAATTGGACTGGGTTGCCTTTGGAAATATTGATGTCTACGGACATCTTGGTTGTCTTCAGAAATATTGTTGCCTTCGAAAATATTGTTGCCTTCGAAAATATTGATGTCTATGGACATCCTGGTTGCCTTCAGAAGTATCGATGTCTTCAGACGTTCAGTTGCCATCAAAATGTCTTCGGACATATAGTTGCCTTCGGATTATTTTGCGTTCTTAGGTTGAGTATATCTTCCTGAGTCCTGTGAGGGAATTGACAGATTTGTCCAGGCGTGTATGACATTGCCCCACGAGTATCAGGGACGCCCGAACGTGTGGTGCAAAGATTTGCATTCTCAAGTTAAGTATATTTCCCTGAGTTTTGCGAGGAATGCATCTCAGGTTGACCTCGTGTCCCCCGAATTCTGTGAGGATGTATAACACATGTGGCCACATGTGTGGTACTTGAAATTGGCGGTATATTATTGGAATTAAAGGATTATGTTGGAGGTACATCTATGTGGAGATTGGTGCAGTATCAACTTGTGGTACAGTTAACAGGATATGATTCACCACCCTACTCATATTATCTGCACAAGGTTGGCCAGGATCCCTAGCCACCTGCTCGACTTGTCTACACAGGTGGTTACCTAGTTTCCCCTTCCCCTGTTGTCTTCGAATTTGATGAGGTTCCCATATACCCCTTGGTGGGTGATTACAAGATATATATACTATGTGGATGAATGCATGTATGCCTTTCAGGTAAAAGCTTTGGTTATGCAAGTATTTGAATGTACAATGATAAACTAATTGAATAGTTATGTACATGATTTAATGGCATGATATTCAATTATATAGCTTGTGGAGACCAAGATAAAGTATGATTCCATAATTTCTTTGTTGGTTTCATTTTGAATATTTTTGTACTATCTTAATTATGATTCAGAGTAGAAAGAATTACGTGTGGCTTGATCCCTCAGTAATGGTACGTAGGCTAACCTAGATGCAGCTACAAGTTTATGTTTGGTTTGTTATGTTATGATCAGTTTTGTAAGTTGCATTTGTTGAACACTTTAGGAAATTATTTTAGTTTGTTGTGCAGGTAGATTTCTGGATTTGGAGCCTTTTTCAAGGGAGACTCTGCCGGTTTTCCTGTAGAAGTCAAACCCTAAAGTATTTTCTGGATTAGGGCAAAGGTATTTTGGTCATTCGTGACCTATACCTGCCAGGTGTTGGATAGGCATAGGGTTCGATACGGATTCCAAAGTGGAATTTGGGTCGGGTCCTTTCATCTCAAGTACATATGCAAACCCTTCAGTGTTGATGACAACCTGAAGCTTGCTACGCCATTCTAGGAAGAACTATCTGATCTCATCAAGGCGATTTCTGTCATATATTTTGGTGTAAGCAATAGCGGTCATGACATAAAACTACATTACACAAATAAACTTAAGTGTGATTAATTTCAAATATCATTGATTCGGGTCTTAGAATCAAATGATACCTCCCACTATTTTCGAAAAATTCTGCATCCCTCATCGCGGAATCCGAGAACCTCCGTTGTAGTTCTTAGTGGGAATGGGAGGCTTCCTATCATGAGGATCACCTCATCACGTCTGAAATTTTGACAATCCTTTCTGACAAGGAGAGATTACACACTTACCTATTCACATTATTAATAGGATTTCCCATCATCTTTGGCCTCTAAGAAATGATGCCCTAATGTCTTGGTGACACCATTCATAATTTAAGTCGTGCCCACCATACCTTGTGTAAAGGGGTAACTGAAGCATATCCTCATCCTGTCTGATTATTGGATTATACCTGTCATTGCCCTTTCCCACAAACATGGAATATGTTTTGGTGAACTCAATCAAGCACCGATCACTTACATGAGTCCCAATGTCTTGGTGACACTGTAATGATTAAAGCACTCTAGCAGTGAGTTACCTATGGTGGGAGGCCTTGGAAAAACTACTTCTTTGCTTTCCAAAGTAATAACTTAGTTTTGTTTTTGAGGGAGTTTCTTTGTCTCATTCATGCATTTAACCATTGTATTAAATAGGAATATTTGTCCTAGAATTACTATTATTCAAACATACTTTAGTAGCATGTGATACTCCCACTATTTATTTTGAATGAACAAATCATATTTCATAAAACACTTTTATTTCAAAATGTGGAAATATTCATTACTATTACAAGTTCTTTTGCAATCCTTGTTGGTTAAATAGTAGCCTTAGGCTCTTGAGAAGATTATGAACTCTAGTGTGATCCAACACGAGCTAATGTGTTGGATTTAGGTCTAGATGGGTGATTGATTCGTTTTAATTACACGTTGACTTTATACATACAAGGTTAATGGGTGTTGGACCTAATCATTAAGCCTTCAGGTTCTCCTTTTCCTTCATTCTTCGCCTAATACTATCCTACTTCTATAATTACATTTAACTTTTGAAAGAAGAACTCTAACTCAATGAGTTTGAGGGATTTACATTGGTAGAGGGATAGAAGGTTACATCAGAGTATGAGGGAGAAGAGACAGGCATCTTTTTTCTCTCAAAATTCTTTTTTTTTTTAATCTTTGACATTCTATGCATTTTTCATCAACATCTTTAACAATAATCTCTTCATTTCATTTGCATCTTTTTTATTTAGAAGAAAAAATAATAATAGTAACAAAAACTAATCCTCAGCCAACTTTTTTATTTGTACTCAAATCTCTTCTTCTCAATGAAGAATTTGGCTTCAATTACACAAGTTCTCTCTGTGTTTTTTTTTAAATTCATCCAATCTTGAGCATGAAATTTTTTGAATGAATGAGAACTGAACTTCAATTTCTTGAGAATTCATAGACATATACCCAATGACAGAGTTGGCAATAGCTGGTGGCAAAGCCAATGGGCCAACTTTTGCCTACTCATATATATGTGGGTTAAGGAAAGTCCCTCCTTGCAGTCTAAGTTTGATGTTTATTTTTTCACATACATCAGAGTAATTTAGAATATTTTTTTTTAAATTAATACGTTCATTGTAAGAATATATATATGCAAATATCGAATTAGATATTGTTTAATCTAAAGAGAAAAAAAAAATTATATTCCAATTTCACATGACCATAACCAATGAAATGACAGAGAAATATGTCTCTTTATATTCCCAACTATATCAACAAATACAAAATAAATGAATTAATTAAATGGGAAATTAATACAATACCACAAATGATTAAAACCCCATAAATCCCCCGCAGTTCTCATGGATAAAAAAACTTCCATGCCACAGATGGTCTGAGATTCCCCTCTTTACATAAGCAAGGCGGCAGCGAAAACACCAACGGCCACAAATCCTGGGCCGGAGAACCTATTCGAAACGGCGCCGTTCGGTGCAAGAGCTTCCGAGGGGGATCCCAACACCGAAGTAGGGGGAGAGGCGGCCGGGGAAGACGATGGTGGAGAAGGTGGAGAGGCTGCGACGGGAGATGTAGAAGGAGCAGCCAATTGTGGAGTGCCCGAAGGAGAAGGTGAAGCGCTCAAAGGAGGAGCAGAGGCTTGTTTGGGAGAGAGTGCAGGGGACTTGGCTGGGGAAGATACCGGAGATTGTGCCCTTGTTGAGGCCACCAAGAGGGCAGCCATTAGCATCAAAACGACAGCGTTGGATCGAGCCATTGTAGACGGAGAGAAAAGTGAGGAGGGTTTAAGAAGCAAACTACTAACCGAAGGATGGGTTTAGGTGTTAAGGGGGAGGGCATTTTATAGTAGTAATTTTTTACCGCGGAAGGTTTGGTAAATAAATGGCGGTTGGATTTTGACGCGGATTTGATGGAGAGCTTGAACGGTGCAGATTTTGTGTTAGAAAAGAAACCGTGTTACGTACGGACGCGGTTCTTGTATTGGCTGGTTTTTACTGGCTATTGTATTGGATTTACTAAGTTCAATCCAAGAAGCCAAGTCAGAAAAACCAGTTTAAGTAAGGTTGATCAATTTTCCAGCAAGATTAATTACGTGAATTCCAATCAAGAAAATACCTTGATTGTGACTAAGCCACCGGTCTCCTTGTCCTTATTTCATTTGTTGCTTTCTTCTTAATGTTTGAATCGAATTCTCCAAAGTTTATATTTTTAAACTTTAACGTACGTAAATATGTGACAGTCACATATCGGTGTTATTGCAAAGCAATCATAATAATATATATTGATTAAAAAAAAGACTATCAGATGATGGGTAGACTACTCGATTAATATTTTCCATTTTCTCCCTACTCTCTGCTAACTTATATTCTCCTTTTGTTTTCAATTCATCCTGCAGTTTTTTATTTTTTATTTTTTTTGTGTTCTTTGCCAATGAACTAACTTATTCTCCTTCACCATTGACCACTCCACCTAAGGCTAAGGCTGCACCTTCCACTGCGCCGGACGCCGCCTCTCTGCCTTCTCCTCCCTCGCCTTTCACTGTCACCTCACTAGAGATTTCTCCCTCTTCAGAGTCTGCTTCCACCTTTGGGGGTCTGATATGGTCAATCAGAAAAATGCAAATTTGAATTTTGAGCTTACTACTCCACCCACTGCATGCTTACGTTGGATGAGGGATTAAGGAAGTCTCATCGTACCAACTAATTATTAAACCAACTTATCCCCAAAATAACAAGTGAGTTTATGATATTAATTCTTTTATTTTGGTCGATTATGATATTAATTCTAGATATCGATTTTTGGTTATCTATTTGGATATTAATTCTATTTATTTATTTATTTGGGAAATACAGAGATCTACTTTTTTTAAAAAAATAAATTATTATTTCAATTATGATTACTTGTAACGGCTATATATGATGAATGAGTCAACTTCACCAAATAGTTGAGAATGCACTTTTTCTTAATCGAGAAGAACTTCAAAAGTAGGGTCTTCATGCTCCGCGTGAGAATGAGAAAGAAGGTTGAATGAATCTTGAAGTACAGTAGGATTGCTAAGTTTGTCTTTTTTGTTTACAAAATGCATGACAATAGGTGAGAGCCACTATACTATAATTCAATCAATTACAATCTTTACTATAATTCCCATCATTTCGTTTTAAATGTTAACATCGTTCAATTTCACTGTTAATTCCAACAATTAAAATACTATTGTTAGTGATATGTGGGTAAGGTCAGTTGGTCAAGACACTCAACCCGACCACTTGCACTAAAGTTTAAAATCTCATTCCCATAAATTAGTTTAATTTAAAGTAATTTCGAATATCACTTGTCAAAAAAAAAAAACTTGTTTTAACTATTAATGACTTATAAATTGGGGAAGTCGAGAATAAGGGAAAGAATAAATTAGTATGAGATCAACTATTGCTAATGATCAATATAATCATGGTTTTCACGTATGGAATTATAGATTGTAATGTGGAAATCTACATACTTTTTTATTCCATATTAATTATTGTGGGAATTTAAGTATTGAAATAATTCAAGAACTCATGTGCAAGTAAACACAAGTAAGAAAGCAGAGAACTGCAATATAGGATTTGTTATCCTTTGAAAAACTTAATTATTGTGTAAGATTGTTAAAGACACTAGAACTCGGTCCCTTGATCTCCTAGAAAGAACAAGTGTGAAACAAAATGAATATGATTGAGAAACACACACACACACATATATATATATATATATTGAAATTCCCTGGCCAACTAATCGGTTTCTTATACTCAAACATCAAGGCAGGATTGAAATATTGTAACAATCCTATAAGCAAAAATTCTAGAATACGCAGTAGAATAAATTCAAATAAAAACGCAAACAATTGCACAAGGGACACACGATATGTTGATGCAATAAAAAACCTCAAGATGAGGAAAACAACTGCGGGCACTATGCCGGAGAACAAATCACTGTGAGAAAGAATACAAAAAGGTCTTACAAGTCTCAACTCACAAGACTAGCGCTCACAAGGCAGACTTGCCTACTCGCCTTTGCTACTCAACCCAACCAGTGATCTTGTCTTCCTTCATCAACAAGAGATGGCACAACTCTAGTCTCAGCTGCTCACACCTCAAGGCACGATTGCTGATCACCAACATGCATAATGCTCACGAACTCACACATATATGAAAAGATGATGATTTAATCACTCATGGAGGCTAACAAGGAACAATCACATGAGTTTTCAATATGAACTCTTAAAAACCTCTCTGCAAATATTTTGTCGTTCTTCTTCTTTTCAACGTTGCAGACACACAAAACAAAATGGCTAAGTTCTTTCTTGTATTACACGCTTAAAACTAGGCTAGAGACCAAAAAAAGGCTTTTTGCAAAAATGGGCTTTTTAACAAATAAATTATTTCTTTAAAAAAAATAAAGCCACTTAATTAAAAATTCCGCTGTAAAGACAAAAGAACCCTTTTGCTTAAATAAGCACCAAACTAAAGAATATAAAACCATCGTTAAAAACTCACTGATGTCTGGCGCTGGATTATGTAAGGTTAAAATCATATATCAGTCTTATACATCTGACAGCCACTTTTTATGATCTTGCAAATATGCAAATATGAATGCATGGATGCAAAACATACCTTGGCATTGTTTCTGAGCCACACAGATCCAGGATAACAGGACGTTACTTGAAAATTGTAGGTTACACTCAAAGACCTACTCTATGTTTTTGTAACAGGAAATTGTCAATATACCAAAAATTGGTCCTAACAATCTCCCCCTTTGGCATTTCCTATACAAAAACTCTAGTTACAAAAATTGGTCCTAACAATCTCCCCCTAAACCAATTACAAGTGAGTGAAAATAATTCCTCAAACATGACCACTTGCAATAGAGAAGGTAACACGAATTCTGCACCACTAAACCAAAAATAACTAGTGAAAAGCATGTATGGTTGAAAATACAATATGTAAAAAATAAAACTCATAATGTTTACTCCCCCTTTTTTGGATAGGTAATGGCAAACTCCCCCTCAAATAAATAACCACTTGCACATCAAATAACCACTCCCAGAAAGAATAATGTAGGAAAAAGTTCCAAATTATGAATCCTCCCATGAATGTATGAAAAGACACATGTAATAATGAATGAGCAAGTAGGCACACGAGATGAATTTTTTCAAACTAGTGTCACAAACAAGATTTCTAAGCAAAGCTTGTAAGGAGATATCAAGTCAAAATTGAAGAGTAACAACGAGAACCCACAGCATTAAGTGTTGTTATATATCTCTCCATGTTAGGCAACACTATATAATCAAGGTTAGCAAAAGTTCACAGGAGTCCTTGGTGTGAAAGTGAACCAATAGAGATAAGAATGACAGTGCATACAAGTGTAATTCAACATATTCACAATGGTGCTGTATTTTTTTTTTTCTTTATGGAGTACAGTCCACAACTTTATTAAGCTTTCTAATGACCTGTAACAAGTCTTAGGCCAGATGCTCCCAAGCTAGAGGACTTTAGGGCACTACGTATATCAAGGATACTCCATGGGCTTAGCAACTCGAGTCAAAAGGCTTCAAAGTTGTGACAAATTTTTTTTTTTTTTTGGTTTTTAATACGGACCAAGCCATCTCGTATTCGACGCGACCCTCGACATTGGTTAGGTAAGAGGTCCGGCTACTTTGGGATAGCCTGAGTCAAGCTCCAAAGATATCTATCATTGTCGTTTAAATTGAAATCTTGCAACATAGGCATGCATAGCTCATATTGGTGTGCGTGTGCAAGAACCAAGGAAATGCTGTGAGAATTTTGGCTAAGCAAGGATTAATGCTAGAGACTAACATAGAAAAATATCTATCAACTAAGAGCATGTGTCTCACAGTTAGTCCCTTACTCAGACTAGAAAACCCAATCTTAGTTCAAAGAAATACAAGCTGATGTCAATGGGATTGAAAATGCAGTGCAATGATGCACTACAAGGCTACAAAAATAAAACAAAAAAGAAAAAATAATAATAACAAAAACTAATAAACCTATTCGGCATGGGCATACAACAATGAAATGTGAATGAAAAAAAAAAAATTAGAGGGAGTTCATTCAATGGAACAAATACCAAGAGACTTCCTGAGAGCTTCAAAACGAACAGTGTCTAATGGTTTTGTAAACAAATCAGCCAATTGTTTTTCTGTGCAAACAAACTCACGACTTACCACCTTTTCTTCAACCAATTCACGAATAAAATGATTCATAATATCTATGTGTTTTGTTCGTGAGTGTTGAACCGGATTTTTGGAAATATTTATTGCAATCAGATTATCACAAAAAAAGAGTTGAAGTTACCTTGCTGAATGTCGTAGTCACTCATCATTTGCTTCATCCATAGTAATTGTGTGTAACAACTTCCAACAGCGATGTATTCCACTTCGGCTGTAGACAAGGAAACACAAGCTTGCTTTTTGCTATACCCAGACACAAGATTATTACCTATATAAAAGCACCCCCCAAATGTGCTCTTCCTATCATCAACGTTTCCAACCCAATCCACATCGGTGTAACCTGCAATTTCAGAATTTGAGTCAAATAAATAATATATACCTAAAGTTGGAGTACCACTTACATATCTGATGACCCTCTTGGCTGCATTCAAGTGCGACTCTTTTGGATTTTCCTGAAAGCGAGCGCACACACCAACACTGAATGAGATGTCAGGTCGACTGGCTGTTAAATATAAGAGGCTTCTAATCATGCTTCTGTAAAGTGTTTGTTCTACACATTTTCCAGATGGTTCAGCAACAATTTTGTTGTGTGTAGCCATGGGATTCCCTGTTGGTTTGGCAGAACTCATACCAAACTTCTTTACCAAGTCATTTGCATACTTGGTTTGAGAAATGAAGATACCATGATCTTGTTGCTTCACTTGCAGGTCTAGGAAATAGTTCAGCTCCTCGCACATACTCATCTCAAATTCGCTGCTCATAACTTCAGTAAATTCTTTTACAAGAAATTTAGACGTAGACCCAAAAACAATGTCGTCGACATAAACCTGGGCAACAATCAAGTCCTTGTTGGTCTTTTTGACAAACAGAGTTTTGTCAACAACTCCTCTGACATACCCTTTATTCAGCAAATGAGATGACAACCGATCATACCAAGCCCTAGGGGCTTGCTTCAACCCATAGAGAGCTTTTCTAAGATGATATACAAGATCAGGATTGTAAGGATCTTTGAATCCTACAAGTTGTTCTACATATACTTCTTCCTGTAAAACCCCATTTACGAACGCACTTTTCACATCCATCTGGTATAGTTTAAACTTCAGATGACAAGCTATAGCTAAAAGCAATCTAACTGATTCAAGCCTTGCCACAGGAGCGAAAGTTTCATCGAAATCCAACCCTTCAACTTGGCTATATCCTTGTGCAACCAACCTTGCTTTATTTCTTGTAATAACACCATTTTCATCAATTTTGTTTCTGAAAACCCATTTTGTACCTATCACATTCGAGTCCTTGGGACGTGGAACTAAGTACCACACATCATTTCTAGTGAATTGGTCTAACTCCTCTTGCATAGCCATGATCCAATCACAGTCAAGAAGTGCTTCTTTTGAATTTTTTTGTTCCAATTTGGAAACATAGCACAGATGAGTTACCTCTGCAACAACTTGGCTTCTTGTCTTTCTTTGATCATTTAAATCTCCAATAATATCAGATGGTGTGTGGTCTTTTTGGACTTGCCGAGCACCAGGTCTAAGAGGAGGTGAAAACATATCTTCTTCTACATGCACTTCATCATTAATGTTAGCCACCTTGTCCTTTTCTTCTTGCCTAGGAGCTGCTGGAATAATATCCTCATCATCATCTACACAAGAACCAAATGACATATCAGTATCATTGACAACAACATTAATTGATTCCATTACTGTACATGTCCTCTTGTTAAACACCTTGTAAGCCCTGCTAGTGAGAGAATAACCCAAAAAGATGCCAGCATCACTTCTTGTATCAAACTTTGCTAGGTTTTCTCTATCCAAAAATCCTCATGTGCTTTATGTTAGGTTTTCTCCCTTTCCAAAGCTCATAAGGAGTTGAAGTTGTGCCCGGTCTAAGATATACACGATTTGCTGTATAACATGTTGTACTAATAGCTTCTGCCCAAAATTTCTTCGCTATCTTAGCACTTGTCAAGATTACACGTCCCATTTCAAGCAAGGTGCCATTCTTCCTCTCAACCACCCCATTACGTTGAGTTGTAATAGATGCTGAAAATTCGTGCTTTATTCCTTTCTCTTCACAATATTCAGCAAAACTTACATTTTCAAACTCCGTTCCATGGTCTGTTCGAAGTCTCATGACAGTAACATGTGAAGCATTTTTCTCTATCTGAATTTTGTTGCATAGGCCACGAAAACTCTTGAATGCATCAAATTTTTCACGAAGAAAATCAACCCAAGTAAACTGAGTAAAGTCATCCACCAACACCAACATATACTTCTTTCCACCTATGCTCTCAGTCTGAACGGGACCAACTAAATCCATATGCAGCAGATCTAATGGCTGCGTTGTTGATATGTAGGATATGCTTTTGTGAGCACTCTTGACTTGCTTACCTAATTGGCACGCACCACACACTCCTGCAGATTTACCACTTAGCTTTGGCAGACCTCTAACACACTCATTCTTGGACAACTTTAAGAGATCACGAAAGTTGATATGACCAAGTCTTCTATGCCACAATTCCATCACGTCATCAGTAGCTCGGTTGCACACAAGACTTTTGTTCTCATTCACCTGAATACAATAGCAATTATCTTTGGATCTCATGCCACTCATAACCTTCTTTCCTTGCAAATCAGCAACATAGCATTGATCTTTATCAAACCACACACTGCTACCATCATCACAAAGTTGACTGATGCTTATCAAATTTGCCTGCAAATTTTCCACCAACATGACATTTTTTAAGAATGGTAAGCCAAGTGTCTCAACATCTCCTTTCCCTAAAATTTTACCTTTACTTCCATCTCCAAATGTCACGGAGCCTTCCACACACTCTGTATTCAGATTTGTGAACCAACATTTATCACCAGACATATGTCTTGAACAACCACTGTTGAAATACCATGTATAAGATTTTCTAGCAGATAAAGCAATTAAGGTCACCAAGCATTTTTCCTTCTTTTTTCTCCACACTAGTTTGGTTCCTTGAAGTAGATTAAAATTTCTTGGAGAATAGCAATAAGCTGACCTCTTCTTCTTTCTAAACATATTGCATCTAGGCCGTATATTACCAAAAACTCCACAAAAATGACAGATTAGTATAAATTTCTTTGGGCTAACCTTCACTTCAGTAGAAAAAGATTCTTTGATGAATTTCACATCTTTGACCTCTTGCTTAGACCTTTCACTTTCAAAACCTAAGCCTCTTGTATCACCAGCCCTTTTTCCCAGACTTAACATCCTGTCAATCAGGGACGGACCATATAGCCCAAGTTGCTTTTTTTTTTTTCCAGCTCATAAAAAAATTATAGCCCAGTCAGTGGTGGATTTACTAAGGTGCTACCTTATTTCCATTTTTAGCATTTAAGTAAATATCTTTAGGGAACTCATGAGGACGACTCCCTCTTTTACTTGAACCTGAATTTCCTCTTTGTTCACCAGGTCTTGAATTCTTAGATTTTAAAAACTTACGAAATTGTTTTGTAAGCAAAGCATAATCCATTTTGTCTTCTGACATACTGTCACTCCCATCTTCTTTCACTGTATTTAGAGCAATGCCCTTGCTTATCTTTATTTCTGGAAATTCCATCTCATAAGTGGTAAGAGAACCAATTAACTCAGTAAGTTTATAATTGTTCAAATTCTTACACTCTTCAATCGCTGTCTTCTTGGCATGATACATCATAGGCAGAGATCTCAAAATCTTTTTCACTATTCTGTGTTCAGGAATTGCATCACCAAGGTTGCTGCAAGCATTCACCACCACACTCAATCTAGCATAAAATTCAGCAAATTTTTCAGTTTCAAGCATCTTCATATTTTCAAACTTAGTCATCAATTGTTGAAGTTTGGATTCTCTGACAGTGGCATTTCCTTCATGAGTGATTTCCAGAATATCCCAAGCCTCCTTTGAGGTTTTGCAATGACATATAAACTCAATTTTTTCAGCTGATACCGCAGTGAAGATGGCGTTAAGACCTTTTTGATTGTAGGCACTGATATCATTTTCTTCATCAGTCCACTCTGTGTTTGGCTTAATTACAACCTTTGTTGTCGACTGGCCTTCACCTTCAACCTCTTTTCCACTCCCTTTAATTTCCTTTGTTGGAGGTTCCCAACTGTTCTCAATGGTTGTCCACACCTTTGTACCTTGAGCCCACAGAAAAGATTTCATCTTGGCTTTCCAAGCCCCATAGTTAGTATTCTCATCAAGAAACGGAGGATGAGTCATAGACCCACATGCACGATCCATTCTAGCACAGCCCAACGATCTCACTAAGCACGTCTAGTGACCCGCTTTGATGCGAATTGAAATTCCCTAGAATGGCCAACTAATCTGTTTCTTAATACTCAAACACCAAGGCAGGATTGAAATACTGTAACAATCCTATAAGCAAAAATTCCAGAATACGCTATAGAATAAATTCAAATAAAAACGCAAACAATTGCACAAGGGATGTAACATCCCACATCGACCAACGAAGAGGGGGTGATATGCCTTATGTATACATGCCCGCCTCCATCTAGCATGGGGCCTTTTGGGAGCTTACTAGCTACGGAGTCATGGGAACTCCGAAGTTAAGCGAGTTGGGGGATAGAGCAATCCCAGGATGGGTGACCCACTGGGAAGTTGCTTGTGAGTTCCTAGAAACAAAACCATGAGGGCAGAGAGCGGGGGCCTAAAGCGGACAATATTGTGCTACGGCGGAGTCGATCCCGGGATGTGACAATTTGGTATCAGAGCCACTCTGTCGTGTGGTGCGAGTGTGCCGACGAGGACGTCGGGCCCCTAAGGGGGGTGGATTGTAACATCCCACATCGACCAACGGAGAGGGGGTGATGTGCCTTACATGTACATGCCCACCTCCATCTAGCATGAGGCCTTTTGGGAGCTTACTAGCTTCGGAGTCATGGGAACTCCGAAGTTAAGCGAGTTGGGGGCTAGAGCAATCCCAGGATAGGTGACCCACTAGTAAGTTGCTTATGAGTTCCCAGAAACAAAATTGTGAGGGCAGAGAGAGGGGCCCAAAGCAGACAATATCGTACTATGGCGGAGCTGATCCCGGGATGTGACAAGGAACACACGATATGTTAACGCAATAAAAAATCTCAAGATGAGGAAAACAACTGCGGGCACTATGCCAAAGAACAAATCACTATGAGAAAGAATACAAAAAGGTCTTACAAGTCTTCACTCATAAGACTAGCGCTCACAAGGTAGACTTGCCTACTCGCCTTTGCTACTCAACCCAACCAACGATCTTGTCTTCCTTCGTCAACAAGAGATGGCACAACTCTAGTCTCGGCTGTTCACACCTCAAGGCACGATTGCTGATCACCAACATGCATAATGCTCATGAACTCACACATATATGAAAAGATGATGATTTAATCACTCATGGAGGCTAACAAGGAACAGCCACATGAGTTTTCAATATGAACTCTTAAAAACCTCTCTGCAAATATTTTGTCGTTCTTCTTTTCAACGTTGCAGACACACCAAACAAAACGGCTAAGTTCTTTCTTGTATTACACGCTTAAAACTAGGTCAGAGACCAAAAAAAGGTCTTTTTAACAAATAAATTATTTCTTTAAAACAAATAAAGTTACTTAATTCAAAACCCCGCTGTAAAGACAAAAGAACCCTTTTGCTTAAATAAGCACCAAACTAAAGAATATAAAACCATCGTTAAAAACTCACTGATGTCTGGTGCTGGAGTATGTAAGGCTGAAATCATATATCAGTCTTATATATCTAACAGCCACTTTTGATGATCTTGCAAATATGCAAATATGAATGCATGGATGCAAAATATACCTTGGCATTGTCTCTGAGCCACACTGATCCAGGATAACAGGACGTTACTTGAAAATTGTAGGTTACACTCAAAGACCTACTCTATGTTTTTGTAACAAGAAATTGCCAATATACCAAAAATTGGTCCTAACATATATATATATATATATATATAAACTAATCACGCAATAACACAAGAATTGTTAACTTGGTTGACTCAATATGACCTAATTCCCCCATGTATCTATGATATTCTCACTATTGAAGAAAGAGAAACGTTAAGTTTCTTCCCTGATATGGTTCCGGTCCGTATGTACATCTTCATATGTTATCTCGCTCCTTCCCTTATATGGTTATGATCCATTAAGTTCTCGTCAGCGTGGCCTTGGGGGATTCGAATCTTCCATTCAAATCGATTGTGAATTAAAACTCATTTTTAATTCTCCCTTATGTGAGGACTCAGTAACGGAAATCCTCAGGCTTCCACAAGTCATGGTTAACGAGCTGGCAACCCACGTGCCATGACAACCTCAATTGACGTACAATAGGAGGAGAACCTAGTCAACTGCAATTGTAGTGTAATCCTTCTCTAGTACAATACTCTTTATCTCATAAATAGGGTACGGATGTTTCATGTCAAACCCCTAATGTGATCGTCCCAGTTTCACGTGATTTATACAAATATGATTAGGAACGTCTTCCTCAATCATATCCATTACTTCGGATTGAAGATTCCCGAATCACATCTTAGAGTATTCTCCTTCTTAGACCATTACCTAGGGTTAGAACCCTTGTTGTACACTCACATGCCTCCATGAGTAAATTTAAGACCCCAATGATACATATGAACCTTCCCTAAAAGGAGGTTGGTAATGTATCATCAAATGATCAGAGACGTACCCACAAGACAACTAGGGTGCCTCAGGACTAATCTACATTATTGCAACTATGAGTTCCTGTTTGAAATGTTGGCAATAACTCCATCCAAGAACTCTCAGTTGATCGATTTCAGTGAACTCATTATGTATTGAGCACCTACACAATTGTCTTAATGTCTCCACATGAATGACTTGAGACCAGTCATCCTCCCCAATTGAGCATACATAGTGTGTACTAGTCTTTACAGTTTATCAATGCCCAATTGATAATCATATGACTAGGAACATTACGATTGAAGGTTTAGCTAGGATGGTCTCCGGAATCTAACTTCTTTAGATTACATCCTTTTAATCATAATCCAAGGACTCGTCGTTTAGAACATTTTAATTTCTTTGCCCTTATGAATAACCAATATGTATGGGTTATATGAAATATCTCACAAAGGTTTCATCTCATTATTGGCTTTCAAAGTATATTTCCAACAATTGTGACCAACAAAATAGACGATCACGGTGCTTCAAGAAAATACTAAAATGACAACTATGATATATATATAGGTGTCGACTAACTAAAGGCATCGGTTCTACAATGTTAAAAATGGAAGTGCCGCACTGAATTGAAACCTCTTAGGTTTTCAATAACACTAGGCTTGAAAAACTTGGGCTTTCAAAAGAATTTAGTTGTTTTCCTTCTTCTTCTTCACGTCTAGTGTCGCAACTCACAGGCGATGGCAATTTTCCCCGTGAGTAAAGGTCTTCGCAAGGATTTGACCTTAATGGGTCAAGTATGAATGATAAAAAAAAAATAAAAAAAAAGGAGTATAAGGACAGGTTCAAGGGAATTTTCAAGTATGGTGTTTGCTAAGGGGCGGGGATGGTATACTAATCCTCGACCCGAACCCGTAACCATTTAGAATATACATAATTTATTTTTCATATAAATATATTATTAAGATGTGTCATGGTGGTACTACCTCTATAATGATAATCATGGCTTAGACATGTAGTTTTGACATGTATTAATGTTTTTTTTAAGTAGTCTAGATTTTTAGTTAATAAAAATTGAATTGATACATATGTTGTGCTCATAGTACTTTTTTCTTATTCAATAGAGTAGCTTTTATTGATTAATTTTTTTCATAATGGGGCAGGGATGGGGAATCCCTGATTTGAATATTGCAGGTATGAATGCATGAAGGGGGTGAAAATGCTTAACAGGGACAGGGATTGGAATGGTATACCCACCCCGATTCGATCCATTGCCACCACTCGTCGCTCGCTCTCACATCCTCAAGCCGCATCATCTGTCTCCATATTCAGGTAAGATTTCACTTTATTCTTGTCTGATAGGTTCGTCTCAACTCCCTCTCATCTCCATCCTCTCAGCTCTCAATTGGTGCTGCCTTCATCAAATCGCAGAGCAGCTTGGGGATAATTAACTCTATCTAAGCTCTCTCTGTATCTAATTAGGGATTTTTTGTAAATTTGAAATTAGGGTTTTGTGTGAATTCAAATTGGGGTTCAGTCAAGGGTTTTCGAAATTGAAATTGAAATTGTGGTTTGTCTATCTCAGATAGCCTGAATTTGTTGGGTACTGTGATTTCAAATAGAGTTGTGTTTTAAATTGAATTAGGGTTTCTGTAGATGGTGAATTGTGACGGTTTAGGGTTTATGTACATGTCAAATCTCTGTTTAATGTTTCCCAAATTACCTAGTTTCGTATCCTGGAAAATGTTGTCACATTCACACACTTGTTTTGCTGCATTTTGCTGCATAGATTCATTTCATGCATGCATAGATGTCTTTTTGAAATTATTTGGTATGAAGTAGCTGATTTTAGGTTATGTTTTTGGTATGCTAGCTGGTAGTTCTGTTTTTCATTTGGTATGCTTGCTGGTAGTTCTAATTGCATTTTGTTTTATTGCTGCTGGGTATTCTGTTTTACTGATTAGTTTCTGTTGCAGAGGTCGTAGAAAGAGTGGCAGTTCTGGCTGAGAAATAAAGATTCTCTACTGATACATGACCAAAATATCAATTTCACCCCCTCATTTGTTTTCTTTTCTGGGTTAAGAAGTTTTTCCTCTTGTTTCAATTGGACCAATATCAAAATGCAACAGGCAAATCAGAATTACAGTAGCAAATAAATTTGTCTTTACTGACAGACCATAAAAAATACAGGTGGATGAGTTGAAGCAAGACCTGGGGGACTAGAAGAATCTAGCAGAGCATGTTACCAAACAGATTGCAAAGCATAAATTTGAAAGAATGTAATCCCACTGGCAGAAGGGGAAATATCGATACTATTTATTCTTGTACATTGAGGAAATACTTGTAACTTAATGCAGTGGATTTATAATATTCAATAAATTTAAAAGATTGTTTGACTTTTCTTAATCTTGAGTGGTTCCTCCACTTGTGTTCTTGGACATATTGTAAGCTTTTAGATTAGCAAGTTAACAGGAGATAAATAACCAATAATAAAATGGTAAAGTTTAACAAATGGGTAATAAAATTCGATGTGTCATCTAGACTGACAAAATTCTGTGTAGCAAATTTGTTTCTTCAAATTACCTCCTATGTTAGCAAATGACATATTTTATGTGAAAATTTGACGGGTGGTTAGAGATGCTCAAGTTCCTAACAGCTGCAAAATGTATATTCCTAACAGAAACATGAGAGTGAACATTGGCGTCTGTCTAGTGCTTGTGCAAACTTGAGGATGGTGAACCGGGATATAACTCGCTGCAATGACCCCAATTTACAGACATTGATTTCAGCAATCAATGCGTCCATTACTTACAGAGAGCTAGAGGGCTGTACTTCTCTTATAATAAATGCACTTCTCAAGAGCAATTGCTAGAGCATCATTCCATCCTCAAACGTTTAGAATGCGTTTCTCTCATCCACTCGAGGCATTCATCTGCAGTCGATGAGGGGCGAGCAAGCTGCCATGCAAGTATCTTTTGTTGCTGCCAAGTAAAGAATGCATTATTAGCATTTGAAGTTTCATAACAGTCTTTTTGGTACTGGAATTAGAGTATATAGCTTACCCATTCTCGGACAAGTGGTCCTCCAGATTTAAGTTGCAAAACATTCATGATATCCCTTCCATTCACTAGCGGTTTTACGTCCCAGATTTTATCAAGACCTGATCCACCAAAAACAGAAATCAGAAAGGACATCCGAGCTGTTTCCCAAGGTTTAAACAAATCTTAGCATGGCAATCTACTCTGGACTAAAAATACTGGTTAGGCATTGAGCACCAACGTTTGCACAAACTTCCAATAAGCATAGTCTCGGATTTAAGGCTACTCAAGGATCGAATCGAGGTCTGCAGTTTCCTCTAGGGTACCAAGGAATCCTACGGTGAATTCTTACCTTGCCTAGTCTATCTAATATTTTCTGCCAGTAATTTAATTTCTTTGTCACTTCATTATTTACTTTCACCTCAGCTTCATATTTGCATTCTAAATCATCCGTAAATTGTTATTGTTTAGTTTTCAGTTTAGAATTGCTAGTCTGTTTCAGTAGCTGTTTTATGCATTTGAAACCCCTAGGCTGTCCTACATCAAAATTCTGAAAATGAAAAACATAGAGAACGTGTAACAGCTAATGACACCAAAAGATTTTCCAGTATCAAAGCATTGGTTTCACAATGAGATCCTCAGTGACAGGACGAAACTGGACCCAAAGTATCAAGTAACCTGAGCAAACTAAAATAGATTGGAAAGTTGGCAGTTTGCAAAATAATTTCACAAGGAACTAACAAATAAAGCATATGCATATCATCAGAAAGGTGGGGTTAAAAGAGACTTCTGATACCTAGTTTAAGTACGGCATCTTCAGCTGCTTTAAACAAGCTTCTCCGCCTTTCGAGTTCAAAGTTCTTGTTCAGAAGATCTTCGGTACAATCGATGTTATGGGGATATACCAACATAGACATCAGCAAGGCAACTCGCCAAAAATCTTTGAGTTCTCGTAGAAGAAATCCTGGATGGTTGAAAATGCAAATTGAACAATAAGAACAATGTCACCTTGCATAACATGGATTCCAAAATAACCTTCACCCCACGGTGAGGACACAGTAAGGTAATACCTGTCAAAACTCGGGGTTTCGAAGCAAGAGGAACATCAACAAATTCTCTTTCCCAATCAACTTCGGTGAGTAGTACGTCCTCATTTGATGCAAAATAAGGAATCAGTGGCAAAAACTTCTCGAAAGCATAGTGTACATTTATAACCTGTAACAAAGAAAATCGTAAACACATTTATAATAACTGCAGATTCCATAAGTCTTGATATAACCACCAGCTTAGTATGTCCACATAATATGAGTACAACAGAGGGAGAGAAGTGGACTCAAACGTACTGTTTCAGCATCACTGACTTTTCGCTTAAGCGAGTCCCGGAAAATGTAGTTCACAACAGGAATCTGAAACTCAAGGACACAAATTTAGAATTGCAATACAAGCATGAAAATCAAGTGATGTTGACCAACTACATAATAAATAGCATCCCAGACATGCTAATTTTCATACATATTTTCCCGTGACATAGGATAACCAAACCCATACCTTCTTTGCTTTGTTATCTTTATACACGGTCTTCCTAAGTGGGAGGAACATAGCAGTATATAAAGCGAGCCTTCTTTGTTCATCCTGCATTCACATGTTAGAGGAACCATAATTCAAAAAAACACACATGAAAAAAAAAGAAAAAAAGATACACAAGCAGAATTTGAATTATAACAATGATCATTCCATATCTACTAAAACAATGAAGTGAATGGAGGAAAGGCAAGAAAATTATTGTATTTCAGGTCCTCATCACTCACATTAAAGGTAGAGTTCCCAATTAATTGAATAAGGTTCCATGTAGCATCCAAGTAAGCAAGACAAAGCCTGCATTAGGTCAGAAAGATAATCCATTAGCATGAGAGCCAGAAAAGAAACAAATGGAGGAAGGCAAAGATAAAAATTATAATGTATGCTAGGAATTGTATAAAAAATGATGCTTTGCATAATAGTCCTCAAACATAAGAATGAAAGTACATTGGACTCATTGGCAATAAATCTAGTAAACAAAGTATTTCATAAGTCAAAAAGTACATTTGACCTGCACTCAAAAGCCATAGCAAAGTGTAGAATAAATTGCAGCTGAAAGGTATATTAGAGGAGCAAGAGTCTTTGACAGCCTCTAGGTGCAAACAAATGATCCTGAGCAGAGTATGTTGCCTGTTTAATTTGCGTATCTAAAATGGGTATATGCCAACTAAAAATTAAAACAATTTAAATTTCACAAACTGAGCAGAGCAGGGGCTTGTGACCAATTGTCAACCACCCCAGAAACAAGACATAACAAAAATAAAAGAGCACGTAAGGGAAATAGAATAGATGTAACCCTCTTTACATTTTTAGACTCCTTATAAGACCCAATGTATCAGTGTTTCATTTTCTTTATCATTTAGCCTACCCACCAATGTATGATATAATAGAAATAGCCATGCTTGGCAAATCCCTTTTTCTTTGGGTAACGATACCTACCTGTCACATCCTTCCGATACTGCAGGCTCATACTTAGGGTGAAGACTGAAGACAACCCAAAATAACTTCAAATCACAAATGTAGGCCATAGCTTGGACAGGTTGATTTCCAGAGATCATGAGGTCAATCTGAATAGAAGGGAAAAAAGGGAAAAAAATGAACAGATAGATCCTTTGTATATCTGGGACGCAGGATAATTTTTCGCATTAAACAGCAACAAAAGTGTCATCATAAATCAAACAATATTCAGAACAATCACCACTTGAGGCATAAAAAAAGGAATTTACTTCAGTACCGATGCGCTCTCTGCTAATTTTAGCTGAGAGAGCAGCTTTCACTTCATCACACGAAGCTGCTTCCTTTAGTTCTTCATCTAATATGAATCCAAACCTTGCTCCTGCGCGCAAGAACAAATATGAATCCAAAGCTTTCATAACAAGACACTAATGAGCTATGACTAATCAGAAAAATCAGCTGTAGAGAGCTAGACTGTGCTATAAAATTAGAAAAATAGAATAAAATGACAAGTACCAAAACGGATAGCTCGAAGAACTCGTAGTGGATCATCCATAAATGTGGACTTTGGGGGTAAAGGAGTCACTATTTTTCCAGATTTCAGATCTGCAATTCCTGCAGAAGACAAATGAAACATTAAAACAAATAGTAATAATTATGGCTCTTGGTTAAAAGAAAAACTTCTAGAAAAGGCACCTAAAGAAAACTAACCTCTTTTGGTGTAGTCTTCAATTGAGCTGGTATTAATGTTGTAAAACAAGCTGTCCGACAAAATGAAACCCCCATTAAGAACATAAGTTAATGCAATCAAATATATGAAAAGTTTGCAGAAAGAGAAGCTGATTTAATAATTACTGGATAGATTCTTAGGGACGAAAGATACCTGTTAATGGTTAAATCCCTTCTGTATGCATCCTCCTCTGCTGTGCCATATTTTTGCTGTACAATAGAAACAAAGTAACTTACTAATCATAAATTCAACACGACTAGACTTAAATTTGATTCGACCAGCTTAATTAACTCTTTGTCCAACTAAAAGGGGCAAAATTGCCTCAAACTTTTAGTAAATTGAAATTCCACAAGATAAGAAAGTTACTCTTGATGAAGGGTGTCTAAAATATAGGCATCCTTATGAAACAGAACATCATGGGTGTTTTTAACTCATAAGACCACGAAAGATGCCAAATGCCCTCATCCCATAGTCGAGCCTTAACATTATTCAAAACAATCGGGTTTACACACACAAACATTCTCTCCCTCTCTCAAGCTCAGAACTTTCAGAACCATATCATTAATCGTAATGTCCTACCAAAACGAAATTAAAATGAAGAGACTAACAAACTCTAAACAATACATAGATTACATAGACAAAAAAGGTATTTACCACAGTAGGAATGCGACTATTCTCACAATACTCTTCACACCTCAAGTTGACAAAATCAATCCATGTATCACATATGCGCATCCTCGCCGTTTCCAAATGTTTTGATTGTTCAGGATTGCTACAACAACCAAAAAAAAAACACTTAAGTGGACTCTACTTAGATGTACATAGATGCTCAATCATAGATGCTCAATGGCAGAGCCACATACCATGGAATAACAGCAATTCCTTGTGCCTCTTCCCCAACATGCAACAAGTAGTCCCTCACCTTTTCTACAAATTCGCTGCCTAACATGTTATCCAAAGCGATATCAATGTCATAACAGTCCTTTCCCAGAAGCTGCAAAACCAAAACCGACCATTTTCAAAGCTAAATTAAAAATTTTTAAAAAAAACAAATGTTTACCGGGAACCCATTTTCTCTCCATCCAAACATCACTTAAATCAGTACGAACCTTATCACGGACCCATCCGCCAGCGACACGAAGCTGATTCTGTAGGCCAAAATGGCGAACCGTTCCAAGCAGCCTATCGAATATCTTCTTTTCGGTTTCATTCAGTTCAATCTTGTCCCGCACTTGTACGGTAGGGCGAGACGGGACTGCCATGATTGCTCTGCAAGGAGAAAACACTAGGGTTTTCGTGGGAAACCAGGAGATTGTGAGGTTGGGATGTGGATAGCAGCTTCGACGGAGCTTGGGAACAAAGATAGGCTCGCAGCTTAGTAAAGCAGTTTGCAAAGCTACTCTCATGCTATGGATGAACTTTCAAGCCAATTTTCTTAGCCGAAACTAGTCAGAATCTCCTTTGTTTATATGAAGTTTCCACCAATATATTTTCCACTACACAAAGTATGTAATGTGCAACCCCTAAATCCCTAAATTAGAAAGAAACAGTATTAAAATAAAATTAAAAGAATAAAAATTAGAAGGAGTAGAATTGAAGGTTAAAAATAAAAATAAAAATAATAAGAAGAAGAATTTCGACGAAGGTTTGGAAGAAGTAAGAAAGAAGAAGATTGGGGTTTAAGATTAAGAAAAACTTAGTGCTAGCAGCGGCAACAGTGGGCACAATGCTTTGCCTCTCAAAGTAACAATAATAAATTAACAATTAAAATATATACAAAAGGAGAAGGCCACAACCGACTCACCACAACACTAGCGGCGGGAGATTGGCCGGAGTCACAAGGGCCGTACCCAACACCCGCTCCGCTCTCAACAAATCCAGGCTGACTTACTTCCGGCGACCACCCGCTGCTTCAACTCAACAGAATCCGCTTCACGTGTCAACCCGACGCTCTCAATCGTAGGAAAAACACCACGAGCATAGCCTAACCCCTTCCGACCTTGAGATTGAACCTGTCGTCCTCTCTCTCCCTTCTCTTTCTTCTTTTTTAAACCGAAATGCCACGTGAGGGGCAAGTGTTTAATTTAATGTCTAATGGCAAAATAAAATTCACTTTTGGTGTCAGGGGTTTATCACTTTTACTACTAAACTCTCTCTGTGATTTTCAATTTGATCATTTTTGTCCTTTGGTTTCAATTTTCAAGCAATTTAAGGAGAATACTAAATTTTTTTAAGAGTCAACTCAACTACATAAAAGTACCCAACCTTTAAGGGTTGTTTCAAATTATTACCTAACCTTTTAAATTTTTTACAAGCATATCCGAAGTCACATAAAATAAATAAATTAGTAATTATGTAAGTTAGATCGTTAGTTGAGGAGTTAAGTAATGATGTGGTTGCTCCGACGTGGCTTTTGCTGAGGTGGATATCACGTGGCTTTTTTAGTCTATGTGGAGTAACCTAAGCAAAAAAGACCATGTCAGAGCCACCACGTCATCACTTATCAATGTCACATTTGCAGTGTTCGTGTCAACCCGTTATTCTTAACGGGTTGACACAACCCGACTTGTTAAGAAAACAGGTGAAAAATATCAAACATGAATACGACCCGTTACAATTCGTGAATCACACGAATGACCCGTTTCACCTGTTAATAATAATGAATATTTTAAAATTTGAAAAACAAAAACCCACTGTGTTTGAATATGGGTATTTCTTTCTTGAGCCAAAAACATTCCTTTAAACAGCCAACATCAAGAGAGAGAAGAGATTAAGGAGAAAAAAGGGAGTTATGAAAGGAAAGAAGGGGAGATTGCAGGTGATGGTCAAGATTGAAGGCTGGATGGTGGGGAGATTGCAGGTGATCTTCACAGCAACCTTCACAGAGACGATGCTGAATGAAAAGTTGCTAGGGGTTGGCTGCTAAGAATTGGTATATATATATATATATATATAGAGAGAGAGAGAGAGAGAGAGAGAGAGAGAGAGAGAGAGAGAGAGAGAGAGAGAGAAGATGAGTGAATTTTGGAAGAGAGAAAGTTGAATGAAGAGACCCTCTCAGAGACGATGTTGAATGAAAAGATAATAGGGTTAGGAGGGATTTTTTTAGAATTGAAAATTACAAATTACCCCTGCTTAACGGGTTGGTTCGTGTATTTGCGAATGAGCACCGAAACGACCCGTTCACTTAACGGGTGGCTAACGGGTCAATACGATATCAACACGACATGATAACTCAAACCTAAATACTGAATTTTTCGTGCGAATTCGTGTCGTGTTAACGGGTCGTGTACAATATTGTCAGCTCTAAGTAAAACCATACCTAGCCACTTCTGCAACATCTTCTGAATATATTTTTGTTGGAAGACGATATCAACACGATATCAACACGACATGATAACTCAAACCCAAATACTGAATTTTTCGTGCAAATTCGTGTTATGTTAACGGGTCGTGAATAATATTGCCAGCTCTAAGTAAAACCATACCTAGCAGCTTCTGCAACATCTTCTGAATATATTTTTGTTGGAAAACGATATCAACACGATATCAACATGACATGATAACTCAAACCCAAATACTGAATTTTTCATGCGAATTCGTGTCGTGTTAAAGGGTCATGTACAATATTACCAGCTCTAAGTAAAACCATACCTAGCAACTTCTGCAACATCTTCTAAAATATATTTTTGTTGGAAGAACAACAATTAAATTTACACTTAATAATTTAATTTAACAATTAAATTAAACAACAAATAAAATAATAACATTACATAGAATTTTGCCCTTACTCAATGCTTGTAGTTCTGTAGGCGTTTGCTCCACCAAGATACAAATATCTAAATCAAAGTCCTAGCACTAGGACTTTGATTTGTGATGAAATCTGTGTGTTTATCTCTTCGGGCTCGTTTGGTACACCGTATTAGACTCTGGATAGGAGTAAATAGTCCATGTCAGGTGTTTATTGTCAACTTGTATTATTTAATTACCTGACTATTTTAAACGGGTTGGGCTTTTAATACTCTTCTTACCTGACTAACTAATATAACCCACACACCCCGGTTTCAATAATACATGCTTAATTATATTGCTAGGGAAAAAGAACACACGGTTCACATGAAAAATCTGACAACACTATTTTCATCTTCTTCTCCCTAGGGTTCTTCTCTACTATCTTCTCCAAGGTTATTCTCTTCACTCTTCTCCAGGTATCTCTCTCTCTCTCTATCTCTCTCTCTCTCTCTCATATGTCTTTTCTATCGTCATCTTCTCTTTCTTGATATATTTCCTCTTTTATTAATTTTTTGTAGAAATTAAGTTATGAGTTTTTCCTTTTTGAAAGCAACTACGAGCGTATACGGAATTTCTTTTTGAAAGCAACTACAAGCTATACATGAATGATGATATAAATGTTCTCTGCGAATTTGATGTTTTAAAACATAATTAGGGCTTGTGTTTATATAACGACAAACCCAATCAGACAAAAACATTATCTGATATTTGAATTTTTAAAATAATTCAATTAATTAACTCTGAATTAATTAACTAATCGGATTTAATTTAAATCACATAGCCCAAGAGCCCCAATGCCCATCTTTTGATTATATATATATATATTAATTAACCGTTGACCCAACTAATTAGACATTGACCCAAAGGCCAAACCCACAAGTCACTCAATTGGGCCACTTGCATAGCCCAATCTAAACTATTCTATTTCCAAGAGTAAGTCTTATAAAGACCTCCAATGAACTCTAATTTTCCAATGTGGGACTAATTTCAACTCAAACATGTTTGCAATGCTTTGCAAAACTAACAATTGCTCATATTTGAGTTGAAATTTGTATTCAAACACCTAACATACCCCACATTTGAATCAAAATTTAAATGCAAATGATGCCTGGACCACTTGAGAGATAGTAGAAATGATATGGATCAGGAGAAGTGTCTTTTGGACTTGAACTTACCCTAGTGAAAATATATTGAGTCTATTGGGTGACACAGTAGATATAATGAACTTGAACTGTTCACCACTATTAGTAAACCAAGACAATATATCTCACATATATCAAATCTGACACACGTCAATTAATACGTTTGTGTTCATTTTGGTCCTAAACACATCCTAGTTTTCCTAGGAGCTTTAGAGAGTTTTAGCCATATCAACTCTAAAAAATGTGACCCCACATTTACTCCTATATAGGTGACATTAATTCAGAATAGTCTACCACATTCCTCTTAATAACAAGAATAGTCTACCATATTCCTCAATCATCAACATACAATGCACACTTATCATAGAAATGAGCATTTTGTGTGTCCAACACTTTGAATCATCCTAAACTAGTTTGCCTATTGAACCTAGACCATGGGATCTCTAATCAACTAGATTAGGTTTCCGTTCGGTTTGATTTATTGAATTGGCTTTAGACCCATTCCCCTCAATGCATACACTGTTTGCTATCTTGGTAGGCCTTTTGTAAAAGGATCAGTTATATTTTCCTTTGACTTTACATAATCAATGGATATTACTCCATTTTAGAGCAACTATCTAATCATATTGTGTATTCGCCTTATATGTCTAGACTCGCCATTATCGACACTATTTTTGGCTCTCACTTAGGCAGCCATACTATCACAGTGTATACAAAATGGCAGTCACATGCTTGGACCATAATAGAATATCCTCAAGGAAGTTTCTAAGCCATTCAGCTTCTTCAACAACTTTATCCAAGGCTATAAACTTTGATTTCATTATTGAACATGCTATACACGTCTGTTTAGAGGATTTCCAAGACACTGTTGCACATCCTAATGTGAAAACATTCCACTAGTTGACTTGGTTTCTATATTGTCATAAATCCAATTTGCATCATTATATCCTTCTAACATAGGTGGATATCTTGTATAATGCAATCCATAACTCATAGTGTTCTTTAAGTATCTTAACACCATTATCAAAGCATCCCCATGCTCTTGTCCTGGATTGCTTGCGTATCTACTAAGCCTATTTGTTAAGTAAGCTATGTCAAGCCTAGTAGAGTTCATCACATACATCAAATTACCAATCACTTGGGAATTTTCCAATCGTGAAATGGCATCACCAACATGTTTCTTTAATTTACATTTGGCATCAAATAGAATTGCAACAGGTTTATTGTCGAAATGTCCAAATTTTCTTAGGATCTTTTCGAAATAATGAGATTGTGTAAGGATATATCCAGAATTGTTTCTTTTAATTTGAATTCAAAGTATAACATTTGCCTGACCTAAGTCTTTCATGTCAAAACTCGAGTTCAATATTGTCTTAATATTATTGATCACATCCTTACTTATTCCCATTATCAACACTATCGACACACAACAACACAAGTGTTACCATTGCTTTTAATGTAGATACATATATCACACTCATTGATTTTAAAACCATATGTCAACATTGTATGGTCAAACTTTTCATGCCATTGTTTTGGTGCTTATTTAAGTCCATATAATGACTTCACAAGCTTACACAGCTTCTTTTAATGTCCTTGAATCACAAAACCCCTCAGGTTGCTCCATGTATATTTCTTCATCTAATTCTCTATTTAGAAAACTAGTTTTTACATCCATTTGGTGTGTATCCAAATTGTAAACATCTGCAATTGCTTTTAACATCCTAATAGATGTAATACGTGAAACTGGAGAATAAGTGTCAAAATAATCCAACCCCACCTTTTAGCGGTATCCCTTGACAACTATAGTGCCTTATACTTATCAATGGTGCCATCATCTTTTACTTCTTTTTGAAAATCTATTTGTGTCCAATTGGTTTATTACCAAGAGGTAAATCAACCAATTCTCACATATTATTTTGCATAATGGACTCTATTTCACTTTTTATTGCTTCCTTCCAAAAAGAAGCCTCATGTGAAGTTATGGCTTCATGTTAAGTTTTTGATTCACCTTCAGACAAGAAAGTAAAGAAATCTGGCCCAAAGTTCTTTGGAACTTTTGTTCTTGTTCCTCTTCTTGGTTCAGAATCTATTTCTTGAAATCTTGAGAAAGAAGCTTCATCATGACTTTGATCATGTGACCGCTTTCTAGTTGAACCAGATTTATTTTCTTTGTAAAGATATATTTCCTTAAAGAATTCTGCATTAACTGATTCAATGATAGGGTTAACATGTATGTCCGAAATTTCATATTTCACAATTAGAAATCTATGAGCAGCACTATTGTTCGCATATCCAATGAATACACAGTCAATAGTCTTTGGTCCAAGTGTAGTTTGCTTAGGTCAATAGTCTTATGTGGAATTTTATTTAAAACTCTATTTGCAGTAAGTAAAGCTTCACCCCACATATTGTGTGGAAGCCTTGAGCTATTTAACATGGAATTAAATCATATCTTTAATGTTCTATTTTTCTTTTCTACAACACCATTTTGTTATAATGTATAAGGAGCTATTGTTTGATGTACAATTCCATGTGTAGCATAAAAATAAGAGAGGTTTGAGATTCATACTCCCCATCTCTATCTGATCTAAATGCCTTGTTTTTTCTCTCAAGTTGATTCTCTACTTCAGCCTTTTATGTTTGAAACATATTCAAAGCCTCATCTTTGCTATGAATCAAGTAAACATAGAAAAACTTATTGCCATCATCAAAGAAGGAGATATAATAATTCTTCCATCCACGAGTTGGTGTAGACTTAAAGTCACAAAGATCACTATAAAGTAAACCAAGTAATTCATTTGATCTTCCCAAAACTGACTTAAAAGTTTATCTAGCAAATTTGAATTCCGTACATGTTTGGCACTTATGATTGAAATCAATATTAAACTTTGGTAATAGTCCTAAATTACACATTCTATGTAAGGAATGAAAATTAACATGTTCTAATCTAGCATGCCATAAATTAGATGACTCAACAATATAAGTAAAAGCCTTATTTATTTCATTAATAGCATCAAAAGCCAATACATTGAATTTGAAAAGACCATCAGCCAAGTAGCCTTTTCCGACAAACGTTCCCTCTTAGTTAGGACAAACTTGATATACTCAAATACAAGTTTAAAGCCCTTGGTACTCAATAACGGGCCTGACCCAAGGTTTTTCCTAATTTCTAATGCAGCACATTCTACAAAGTCAGGTTCCTTCCAGAAGTGAATTTTAGCACCACTTTTCCTTTTCCTTGAATTACAAAAGCAGAGGCATTGCCCATATACATCTTTTCTCCACCAGAAATCTTATGGTAATTAGAAAACATGTTTCTATCACCACAAATATGCTTGGTAGCACCTATTTCAATTCATCAATCTTTGTCATTCGAAACCATGTTGGTTTCTGAAACAACATCAACAAAATCCTCAATCATATTGGCCAAGTTGTTTCACCCATTATTGTTGCCTTGATTAGCAGGATTTTGGTCCCCTCGGTGGTGGCATTCTTGTGCTTTATGGCCTGATTTTCCACAAACCCCGCAATAGCCCTTAATCTTCTTGAAATCCTTGGCCTTAGGTGCAAGGGCGACATCTTGCTTGTTAAAATTCTTGCCCTTATTCTTCTTGGATTGACCCTTTGGTTTGAAGGCTTTTTCTTCAACGATATTGGCATTGGCTTCTAAGATAGACACATCATTTTTGTCACCCTTCCTATGATCCTCTTCCACTCGTAGCCTGAAAATGAGATCTTTCATATTCATCTCTGTGCGCTTATGCTCGAGGTATATCTTGAAATCATTCCAACATTGTCTTAATTTCTCAATTATTGAACAAACCTGAAAATATTCATTAATTGAACATCAGCATGAAGTTCAGATATTAACTTTTGGAGTTCTTCAACTTGTGTGATGACAGACTTGGAATCCACCAACCTAAATTTCAGAAATTTTCCAATGACAAACTTCTTAGATTATCATAAAATTGAAGAATTATCATCCAAACTATTTAAGATATAGTTCCTGCAACAAAATTTAGAATGCTTCCAAGCATCTATGGCACTTAGAGTTTCCTTTGGAATAAGATCCTCATCTGCCACTGGAACTTCTTCTTTGATAACATTTGTCAAGTTCATTGTTGTTAAATAAAACAACATCTTTTGATGCCATCGTTTGGAGTCCACTCCTTTGAACTTCTTTGGCTTTTCAGAATGAGGATTCTTAGCCCCATTGACGCCGTTAACAGTCACTGATTGTTGATTCATATTCTGTTTCAAGATTATTGGAAGAACAACAATCAGTATTACACTTAATAATTTAACAATTAAATTAAACAATAAATAAAATAACGAAATTAAACAAGGTAGTAAAGTAAAAACTGACAGTTCTTGCAAATAGAGGCTTGCAGAATTGCAATGTCCTTGAAACAGAATTTCGCCCTACTCAATGCTTGTAGTTTTGTAGGTGTCTACTCCACCAGGATACAACTATCTAAATCAAAGTCCTAGCACCAGGGCTTTGATTTCTGGCGAAATCTATGTGTTTATCTCTCAGGCTATATAGGAATGATGATATAAATGTTCTCTGCGAATTTAATGTTTTAAAACATAACCTAGGCTCATGTTTATATAGAGTGGCTGATACCTGTTCTAACAAGTATCAGATAACGACAAACCCAATCAGACAAAAACATTATTTGATATTTGAATTTTAAAAAATAATTCAATTAATTAATTAATTAATTAACTCAGAATTAGTTACTAATCGGGTTTAATTTAAATCATAGTGCCCAATGCCCTTTTTTTATTATCTAAATCTTATTTATATATATTAATTAACCATTGACCCAAAGGCCAAATCCACAAGCCACTCAATTGGACCATTTGCATAACCCAATCCAAACTATACTATATCCAAGAGTAAGTTTATAAAGACCTCCAAGGAACTCTAGTTTTCCAATGTGGAACTAATTTCAACTTAAACATGTTTGCAATGCCTTGCAAAACTAACTTTTTTTTTGTCAAACAACTTTTGACCCTGCCCCTCCATCTCTCTCTCTCTCTCTCTCTCTCTCTCTGTGAAACCATCCGCACCATCTCTGGCATCAAATTCTCATTCGACGACAGTTTCCTCAGCTCCCTCTTCGAAGGCCACTCTGGATTACTTACTGCTATTCTGCTCTCCCTCTGGACTTCCAACCCAAATTTGGGTTGATTGCATACTTGCAAAACTCAAAGGATTTTGTGGCATTTTGATTTTACAAGATTTCTATTCGCTCGGTCTGGAGGTATGAAATATGGAAAGTTAGGGTCCAATTCCATTTTCACATTAATGGGGTTCCTATAATATTTGGGTCTTGAAGATTAAGGGGGCTGTATTCAATTAGGATTTTAAAAGACTATTTTGAGATAAATAAGTCTTGTGGTATTCAATTAAGACTTTTAAATAATCTAAACAAGTCTTCTAGTATTCAATCAGGACTATTAGGATATTTTAAAGAAGGTGTCCAACTCTAGTGGTATTCAGTCAAGATTTTAAACAAGTAACAAAAAGTCTTTTGGTATCAAAAACTTGCTAATTTTGATGGATTTTTTTTTTAATGTGAAAATTGTGTGACTTTTTAGTAGGAGGTATAAATACCATACCTTATAAAAAATCTCACCCTAACCTATCAGACTTTTCACGTGATATTTTTTTTTTATCTGCTAGAGAAGATGAACAGTTCTTCGTGAACAAGGTATTGCTTCCTTCTCACGTGAACATCTCTTTATTTGCAATATGCCATGTTATCTGTATATGGTCTGTGTCTGTGTGTTTGTATATGGTCTTCGTGGGTTTGCAATGGTCTGTGGCCTGTGTTTGTATATGACCTGTGTTTGTACATCTCGCTTGTTATCTGTATACAGACCATATTATCTGTATATTTGCAATATGCCATGTTTGTATATGGTCTGTGTTTGTGGCCTGTGTTTGTATATGGTCAGTGTCTTCGTGGGTTTGCAATATGGTCTGTGGCCTGTGGTTGTACATCTCGCTTGTGTCCATTAATTGGTCTGTGCAATATGCCATGTTTTTGTATATGGCTTGTGTCCATTGGTCTGTGCAATATACCAATTTTTGAAACTTCCCTTTGTTCAGCACTAGGATTTTTAAATAATAATTATTTGCTGATTGGCTTTTTATAGCTGAATTTTGTTCACGCAAACAGATGGGAAATTCATAATAATGCTGGGAGATAGAGATGGTTTGCTAGCTGGGAGACCACATGTGACAGACTAAAATCAATGCCAAAGATTTGTCTACTTTTAACTAAAAAAAAGTTAACTTTGCATGAAAATTCTCGTCATCATCTTTTGTTATTTGTGATCCATCTTCAACAGGTCCACCTAATTACATATTCTCATCATGACCTTGTCCCAACCAAACATTCTCGATATGGTATGTGGCCTGTGTTTGTACATCTCGCTTGTGTCCATTAATTGGTCTGTGCAATATGCCATGTTTTCGTATATGGCTTGTGTCCATTGGTTTGTGCAATATACCAATTTTTGAAACTTCCTTTTGTTCAACACTAGTTTTATGCATAGCTTCGAATTATTTGTACTATATTCCTGATAAAGAAAAAGTTACCCTACAAGAAAGCTTACACATGTATTGCATACTGCTTAACCCGCAAGGCATATTTTTCATGTCTAGAATTTGTATAATTCTGTGCGGTGTCAAATGGAAAAGAACTTTTCAATGTAGCAATTAGCACTTGGTCGAGTGGTATATCTTTTTTCAACGTTCAAAGGAATTTGATTAAACTATTTTGGTTGTACTTTTCTTTTATTTTATTTTCTTATTTGGTATGATACGTATTCTTGTGAAATAACTAATAAATTTCTTACATATGTTGTAGTAGTAATTTAAATGGGGGATTCACAACAAGGAAATAACAAAGGAAAGGGCAAAGAGAAAGAGAACTATGAATCTTGGACCATGGACGATACCAATGAGTTGTTGCATCTCTTGGTGGATGCTATCAATAGTGGTTTGCGCGATGTTAATGGGTCACTTAGCAAGAAAAATGTAAAAAGAGTGATACTATCTCGTCTTAATGCGAAAATTACGTTCCCTAAAACTTATAATCATTACTTGAGCTGAATGAAGTGGTTTAAGAAGCAATATAACAAGATGTCTACGCTTATACGTAACAACTCTGGCTTTGGGTGAAACACAATTGCAAAGACGTTACTGTTAGTGATGAAGTATGGAAAGATTACTTGAAGGTGAGCTTTTTTAGTTCATAATCTTTTAAATATATTAATAGCTTATTAGTTTAGTACAATATATTATTTGCAATATATTAACAATGAATATATTAGCTCCATTTCGAGGTGTGCGATATCATCTCCAAGATTTTACATGTCATGGTAATGACCCCCAAAATGAAAATGAATTGTTCAATCTTCGCCATGCGTCCTTGAGGAATGTGATCGAGAGGATATTTGACATTTTTAAATCGCGGTTCACAATTTTTAAGTCAATGCCTCCATTTCCATTTAAGACACAAGCAGAGCTTGTGTTAGCATGTGTAGCACTACATAACTTTCTTCGCAAAGAGTGTTGTTCTAATAAATTTTCAATTGAACCAATAGACGAATCTTCATCTTTAATATTACCAGTTAATGAAGAAGATAATTTTGAACCAATTGTTCAACTCAAGAGCAGCAACAAGAAGATGCTAATGAAAAAAGCTACGAGAAGATACTAAAGTTGAATGGTACGATTTGAGACTATTTTTTTTGGTGGGAAAGAGCTACACTTTTCTGTGATTTATAGGACCGTTGGAAGTCAATTGGTTAAATGGAATGGAACCATAAAGTTGGTTGGTTAGCAACATAAAAGAAAAAAATCCATGTGGTCCTTTCAAATCTTATAAATTCTTATGATATAAATTTTTTAAAATCCAAACATAAAAAATCCTGATTATAAAAATCTTTTAAGTCATTACATTCCTAAATAGTCTTTTAAAATCCAATGAACTTATTCATCAATAAATAATCTTTTAAAATCTCAATTGAATACACCCCCTAAGTTGTTTCGATTGCATTTGGGTCTTGAATATTGATGGGTTGAATTAATACTAATGGCTCAAATTCGACTTGTTGCTGGGTTAAAGATTGCTACACTAAAAACATAAAGTAGCAACCCATGAATCAATATGTTCTTGTTATGAAGGAGAGAGAGTTATGGTGGTGGGGGGTGAGTGGGATGGAGACAATGAGATGATGATGGTGGGGGTGGGTTGGGAAGCGCGAGAGAGAAGAGTTGTTTCCTGTTTTTTTAATTATAATATAAATATGTTTTTTTTTTTACACCTAGCATCCCACTTAACTCTACTTTAACAGAGTTATTCCTATTCTAATTCTATTATCTCTTCATAAAAATAAAATAATAAAATATGTCAAATTCTTATAAGTGCATGGTCTTTTCATATTTCCGGAAACATACAATGTCTTTGACAAAAAAAGAAAAACGTGGAGTCTCTATGAAACGATATTCTCCGAACAATGAAATAGACTTTGCTGCATCTTTTGTAAGTCTTTTCCGATTTTTGCTCTTTGAATATGTCACTATCAAATCCTTGCATACTCACTAAATTTGATACATCGTATTTTGCTTTTTGTGGAATTGGGAATACAATCATGTCAAACAATGGCGGATCTAGGATTCGAAAGTCGCCCGGACAAAGCTTACATTAAAAACTCGACTGTATGAGTGAATTTCATTAATAAACATAAAAAATACACCTAGTGAGCGGGGACATAATGAGCCTCACCCTCAAAACAAAACAATACTAATTATATCTAAAAGTTTATCCTACGAGGCTTAGAAATCTTAAATTCCTCAATTATCGATGCATTATCGAAGTTGATTCTTGATAACTCATCAGCTATAGTATTTCAAGTCGTTTCTTGATAATTCTCATATATGAAAAAGCTCGTTCCATTGTTGTTGTAGAAACAGGCACAGTGCAACACCAACCGAATCAACCTGTCAATCAAACAGTAGTTTTTTGCCAAAGTTGTTTCCACCAATTGTTGACATAACTGAGGAAGAGTGGTCATTTCCTTAAAGAAAGGAAAACGATCTATATCATTTTGAAAATACCTCAACTCTATTTCTAAAGATTTCAACTCATTTGGAAGGAAATCAACATGATAGAATCTCTCAGCAAGTTTACATATATGCTCAATATTGAATGACTTGAAGGACTTACAAGGATCCAATGCTGAGCTAAGAATAAAAAAGTTCAACAGTTTGCTATGGAAATCTATAATTTAACCCACTCAACATGTACTGTAATCTATAACATCCTTAAATACATTAATGCGGTAGTAATGCTTTACTATAATAAAATCTTTTTGTTGACAAGAACGACGTGTACCGGTCATATAACGAGCACCCATATTAGGAACATCAACTCCATGTAGTTCACAAAATGATACCACATTCCTCAATAAATTATCCCAACCATGTACCCTCATATTTTGAAGTTGCTTTTTTATGTTTTCAACAAAATTTAAAGCATTCACAATGTCTTGAGTTTTAGTCTGAAATACTTGACAAAGAAAATTGGTCAATCCCATAATCTTATCCATCAAAACCAATGAAAACAAAAACTCAAAAGACATCATAGCAATATAGTTACAATTTGCATCACCACAAAATTGTTGGTTAGGCCCATGATCACTGATTTCCTGAAGAAGTACTTTAGTCTCTTTAAATAAACTCATCAAACTTATAATAGAGGCAAAATGAGAACCCCAACAACTGGCTCCAGCTCGGTTCAAAGTACAAGCTTGATTAAGTCCTCTACCTGTCTCAAGGTCCCCATAATCCAACAACTCTTGGAGTTCAGCTTTTCAAATTAAGTTTAACTCGTTACGGCACTTAGCAGAAGTACTAAATAAATTCACAATGTTATTCAACATAAAAAAAAAAAATCTACATACAACTTTCACATCTTTAGCTGCACCATTTAATGCTAATTGCAAGCGATGAGCATAGCAATGCACATAATATGCATATGGACAATCTGGAAGAAAGAATGCTTGTAATCCATTCCATGAACCATGCATATTGCTCCCACCATCATACCTTTGACTACGCATGTTTTCCACTAGAATGTCAAGCACTTTGCATATCTCTTTTTTAAGAGTGAAGGCATTAATGTCTACAACACTCACAATATCGAAAAAGCGCTCATGAAAAAATCCATCATAGTCAACAAATCTTTGAACAATAGCCATTTGTTCCTTACCGGATTAATCAAGTGATTCATCAACAAGAATACATAATTTCCTCTTTCCAAGTTCCCTACAAATTTTCTTCCTCACTTTGCTAGCAAAAATATGCAAGATTTGTTTTTGTGTGTCATGGGCAATATACTGAGCATTTTAAGAAGCCTTATCTACTAAACTTCTATTTCAATTAAATTGTCTCGATTAGATGAGTCAACGGATTCATCGTGGCCTCGAAAAGCCAATGCTTGATTTGCTAGATACTGAATTCCCTCTATTGTGGTTGTAAGTTGCAACCGATTGTCCATCACTTGTTGCTTTCATTGCTTATCTACCACTTTTTCAATATGAAGAGATGAGTTTTTTAAGGTACTCCACTTTTGCATAGCAAGATGATGTGGTGAATTTAGCTTGCCGACATGATGTTGAAATGAACATTTATTCCTGCCAATTCTCTTCCAACTTTGAAAACCATGAACAATAAATGTTGGATGTGACTGAACTGTGGGACCAAGCCTCACATCAGTATGATTATGGAGGGCTTCTGCCAAATGCATGTACTCAAGCAGAACTGCTGAAGAGTGGTTGGGAAAAACGAACATGTTCAGCCCGTATAAAAGGAACAGCTTGTGCTGTTGATCCTGATCCCTCTCAGTGCTAAACTTCTTTAGGTAATTAGAGAAGGAATAGTTCTAGTTGATCGTGGCAGGGGAGATGTTGAACGGCTTTGGCAGCTTTTTTTGATTCTTTCTTCTGTGGTAATCACCAACTGCATCAGCAGGCCTTCCATGAGGTCTGAACCCAAAAATTTGAGCCATATCCAGCAAGGTTAGAGTCATAGGACCCACACAGAAGTCGAAGGTGTTGCTGGCAGAATTCCAGAAACATAAAGCAACAGCTAGCAAATTCTCATCCTTATTCACAGATTGTTTTGACAGGAGGATAGCATCATGAATTCTGGCCCTCTTCCAATGGTCTCCATACCTTGGAAGAAGTTTGTCAATCCAGTTTGACCACTTCACAGTGCCATTCCTCACTTCGCTTGTGGGATAGGACCGACTCAAATTCTTGCTCACCCAGGTGTAAGAAGGCAAAGCAGAACTCTGATAACATAGGAGTGCCTTAGCATCATCCTTGAATAGTTTGACCATTTCTTCTGGGACGGTGCCAAACTAGTGGGGACCTAGAACGAGAGTGTTCTCAAATAGATGAAGAACATTTTCGTCCAGATTCTTCTGAGCATATGGGTAAAGCTTACTACGAACCTTGATCGCATGTTCATCAACACCATCTCCAGTAAGATAAGCAGGAGGCTGCAATGAAGAAGAGCTCTTAGCACGAGTTTTTGGGAAAGACATTTTCAGTTTCAAACAGGAACGAAAAGGAATGAAGGTCGATCGAAAGAAAACAGAGGATTCTGACGAAAATCAAAGAACTGGAAAGAGTCAGGTTTTTGGATGAACAGGAACAGGGTTCCGGAAAAAACTTATAAAGAGATCGAGGAAGGATCGTGGGAGGTGAAGAAATTACCTAGATTAAAATAGCAGTGAAAAATACCCACTCCCCCATGAAGTCTAGTTGAATAGGCAGACGTGGGCTAGAGCAACGACAGGAAATGACGCGCATCATTAAAGTGGCCAATCATTAAGTCTGAAACTGTTTTGAAAAGATTCAGACTTAGGGGGTATTTTTTAGGCCAAAACTCTGTACGCCAGACCATTTCTTGTTAAAGGCCTATGACAAAAAACCAATTGGGCTTTGGGTCTATTTTCGAATTGAAAATCGACCCAAAATGTTGAATTAACATAGACCATTTTTTTTGGGTAGGTTACAAATATTACTGTGGTCTAAAAATTTAATTAATTATTGGCGATTAAAATCTGACGCATGCAGCCTTGGATCAAATGGCCCAGCTTCTAGAAAAAACTCTCACCATCTAATCTCTACCCCAGAAGCAAGTCAACTGATCTTTTGACTAAAAAAAGTGTTCTCATAAGAGCCCCACATGACGTTCTGACTTTGAAAAAGTCAAAATTCTCAACTAAGACAGAGGAAGTGATAGGGAGTTAATGAAATCAGGTCCTACAAAAGAGCTTCTCCATTTTTTGCCAAGAAAAGAAGATCAAATCCCCTCTCCATATGCAGAGAAGCTCTGCACCAAAGTAGGTTATAATTCCAAGAGATAAGTAGGTTACATTTTCAAGAGATAAGTAGGAAGTAAGGAAGTTGTTCACCAGGAAAAGAAAACTGACCATCATGGCAGATTGTGTTTTTACAAGAAACAAACAGAGAACAAGAAGAGTTGGTTTTTCTTTTCAAGAGAAAGCAAGGAAAAGACCACCATAGAAACTGACTGTTGATGGTTCCTCTCTGCAAAATTAAATAACTCCCCTCTCTTTGTGGCATTGAAAAAAGAAAAATCTTTTGGAAAGATCTGTTGCCCAGTTTTTAAAAGATTAAAAGCCCTACTCCAACATTTTCTATAAATATGAGAGGAGGTGAACATATCAATGGACAACCAAAAAATCAATCAAGACAAAAACTCTCAAAGTCATACTCACAAATTCAAAAAGAACGATTGATCTCAGAAAGTCTTCAAATACTGAAGCAATCAAAACTCTTTGATCCACAAGAAACAAATCAGCCATAATTCAAATATCTGATTTCAGCCCAGCTCAGAGAAACAGTTTTATAAAGCGAGATTTTTCTCGTTACAAATTTGGTTTAGCCCAAAGCCAAGTCAAGCAAAGTCCGGGTTTTTACAAATATGAAAACCTCAACAAATTTACAGAAAGCCTTGACCAAGCAGAACATGTATTATAGTGCAGCTCTAGCTCAGTGATCATCAATCCAGCCACTTCTGCCCTCTTCAGACTAAAGAGGCCTCAATTCTGCCCTTTCAACAAGCCTTCCATGCCCATTTGTATCGATTTCCAGCTGAAACTTATTAGTTGAAGGTGTTGACGATCCAATCCAAGATAGACATATCCAATCTAGCCCGATTCAGGGGCAGCTATCCAGGCAGAAATCGAAGTCCAACGTTTTGTTGTCCTTTTCGGACTCGACATTTCTCTTTTTAAGTTTTGTAATAGGCAATTCTGCTTAAACAATTTGCTTTCTTTTTATCTATTTTGGCCAAAACTACCAGTTTTGTACTGTGAAAAATTGTAAAAGTCCTCACCATTCTGAGGCAAGAAAGGAACTTACTTGGGAGATATTCCTCACCCAAATTCACAATCGCTTGTTTAGAATCAGTAACTTGGAGGGCAAGTTATCTATTTTTTAGAAGTCTGCTAGGATTTTTATTGCTAGCAATGGCACGCTCATACACAAAAGAAAGTTGACTTGTTGACCAACAATGGTTTTCAAATCAATGGGGAACTTTACCCTACCATCACAGGATTAAATCAAAATGGGTGAACAGGTTGACATGGTCCTAAAAGGATAGGCTCTTCGCACATTAGACGACGTAATCCTGGATCACGCTCAATATCATTGATATTAAAATCTTGATCGTCATCGACTCTTTGAAAATTAACTCTTTCAACTTGAAGCTTAACAATGGGAGGCTTGACAATGGGAGACTCAAGAAGATTTTGCTCATCACAAATTGGAGTAGATAAAGAAGCACTAGAAGGCATTGAACTAGATGATGACCATCATTCTGTTTCTTAAAAAAGACAACAAATTCTTTGGGCTTTTGGGTTCCGATTGTGATCCGACATCATAAAAGATAACCTATAAATAATATATATAGAAAGACCTTTAATTAAACATGCTAACAACAAAATCAAACATATCATATAGGGGATATGTGGAATTAAATCATAATAAGTAATAACAAAAGAGTAAAAGATGAAGTTGACCAAGTTTGGGGTTTTTGAGATGGGAATATTGGAAAAAGTCTTCTCTCACCATATTATGATGTTGACCAAATTTTGGGCTCGATCCGAATTCAATATGTCAATACAATTAGACACTTCAAGTTCATATAGAGTTCATACTGTAAATGAAGTGGCTGGTGCATTGCATAGTTTTAGCGATTGGATTTCACTCAAAACTCACCAAATGACTTCTCCCACCATATTATGATGTTGACCATGTTTTGGGCTCGATCCGAATTCAATAGGTCGGGTTTCTTTTTCTGGGTTTATTTCAATGTCTCTGCATCGGGGATAGGAGGTGGGAACGTCGGGGTGGAGCTGGGTGGTAGGGGAGACGGAGGGGAGGGGATGGTTGCATGGGTTTTTTTTTAATTTTTTTTTTAAAAAATTTGTATTAAAATATTTAAAATATATATGTAATTAAAAAAAAAAGGCTTAATTTTAGAATATTTAATTATGTTACTATCTATGTGGAGATGGGTTCCACCTTACCACATCACCAAGATTAATGAATAATGACCCATGTGTACGAAATTACAAAAATACCCCTACTACGTCATCAAAGTTAACATATTTTTGGATGGAGTTGATGGCAGGGGGGAAAGTGGGTCACCAAACCTCGGTTAATGGATGAAAGTTTATCAAATTGAGTCTGGGAGAGCAAAGTAGGATTTGACCAAAGTTTCAGGGGACATTGGTGTAATTAAGCCTAATTTTTTTTTTTTAATTAAGAACAGCAAATAAAAAATTCTAAACCACATTTAATCAAAGATGGAGACAAAAATTACCTGGGAGATGGTGATAAAGTTGAACCTTTGTTGCTGCCCACCAGTCAGCTTCCACTCTCCTCTCCAACAACCATTGTCGAGCACACAAAGAAGAAGAGGACAAATTTACGAGGACAAGGAGATGAGATGCAGCGCATCATGGTTGGTTGGAAGGGTTTTCTTTTTCTCTTTTTGGGCTGGGCGAATAATATAGGCTGTCGGGCAAATTTTTTTTGTTTTTGGAAAGCCTTGGGCCAGGCAACAACCCATCCTACACTCCATGTAGGCTTGCCCCTCATGTTGAAGGCTAGATTTCAAAACTAACATTGACTTGAATGATTTTGGTGAAGAGAACAGTAATGAAGAAAAGCTTGAAGATACAAAAAATAATGAACAAGTATTTTCAGAGCATTCTAGAATTCGAAAAGAATTAATTCCAATTATTGGCATGGAGTTTGAATATGAAGATGAAGCATATAAGTCTTATAAAAATTATGCATATCATGCTGAGAAGCTTAGTTGTTTATGTACAGGAATATTAACTTTGCTCATATGAGCATTATAGACCTTTGTAGACTTTGTTAAGTTACGGTGAGATCTCAATAGATGGACTTTATCAACTGTGATCATGTCATGGTTGTGTACCTCATTGAATCCTACAACAATGTACTTATTCTTCTATTTCACCTTCAATATCGGAAGTTTAGCCTTGCAACCAGTTCGAGTACAATCTCGCCGTCCTCTCTTACGACTAACAGTGCTTGTCAACGAATACCCCTGTTTACAACATACACATTCCTTTCTTGTTACCTCTCCTGTCAGTGTGCACATTCTCGTCGTAGAACACAGAATGGTGAATCCGGCTTTCACAGCATACATATTATAGAAATTGAACACATCGTCACAGCAAAGTCCCAATTTTGGTTTCAACTCCGACCTTACTTCCGGTGTCACCTGTCCTTCACACTGTTTGGGCCTAAATCTAGCACGTCAAAGTTCAAAAGACAGGCCCATGGTAAAATTACCTGCCCAGCCCAAAAAGCTTGAGGATAACAAAAATTAGGATCCAGACAGATTGGGCTTCACACCAGCACCCAGCCCAAGAAAGACCAAACGTGGAAACTGTCATTTGGGCTTCAAGGATCAGTCCATAATTTTTTGGGTTCAAACCCAAGGGATTAAAAACATACCCACGTGACTACCTCAGCTTTGAAAAGTCAGCAATTCCAACTAAAATAAAAATATGAGAGGGACATCTCTGAAGCACTGCCAACAGAAGATCAAAACCCATCTATGTTCGGAGATTTTGCTCCAGAGCAATACACCATCTTCCGAGGAATTCACGGATCACACTTTCTAAAGTTAGAACGGGAAATAGAGAGTTGTTCAGAAAATACAAAAAGAAAACCAACCGCCATAAAATTTAGCCCACACAGACGGTGGCGTTGGTTGAAATAAAAAGCTGCCACCCAGGAAACCAGGGAAGGGACTGCTTTAGGAGGTGACTACTGAGAGCCTATCTGCCATGATTGATAAAAATCCATTTTACTTTACATTATAGGAGATCTTTTTACCGCCCATTAATAAAAAGCACCTCCCCAAGAGGGTCTCTTATAAAAGCGAAAATAGGCAAGGAGGAGAAGGACACTCAATTCATCAATCAATCAAAAAAACACAACCAAAAGCTCACTTGGATTCCAAGAGAAACCAGTTTTAGATCATAATTCCAAAGTTCAGACTTAGAAAATAAGTCTTCTAAAACGAGATCCCTCTTGTTACAAATTTGGTTCAGCAAAAGCCAAGAATAGCCACTTCTGCCCCTTCAAACTGAAGAAGCTGCAATTCTGCCCACTCAAAAGCCTCACGAAGCGTGAAGCAAACATAAAGCTCTGCCAAAATCGAACTTTGGTATCGATTTATAGCTCAGCCTAGCATCTGAAATCACGAAGCAGTACGGACCGACCCAGGCACGTCCAGTCCAGCCCAAACCAAAGCCTTCCATCTAAGCAGAAGCGGAGTTCCGGCCATCTTTTAACCTTCCTAGCGTTGATATGCTTATTTATTGTTTTGTAAAAAGCAGTTCTGCCTAAAACAGACCAACTTCTATCGAATATTTCTGACCAGAACAGTCATTTGATACTGAGATAAATTATGAAAGTCCTCACCAATCTGAGGCAGGAAAAGAACTTACTTGGGAGATATTCCTCACCCAAATTCACAATCGTTTGTTTTAGAAGTCAGTAACTTGAGGCGCAAGTTATCCACTCTAAAAAGAAGTCTGCTAGGATTTACATTGCTAGCAGTGGCACGCTCACACACCAAAGAAAGCTGACTTGTCGACCAACAAATGGTCTCCAAGCCAGTGGGGAACTTCGCCCCTCCATCTCAGGAGTAAACACAAAACGGGTGAACAATTTGGCACGCCCAGTGGGACTTCTCAGTATACATACTCTGACAGAATCATTCACAGATTTATAAATACCGGAAGCTCTAGCCAGAACCGGCACCACCACGGAGATAAACCAGATGGCTCTCAGGGAAGGCCTCGAGTCAGAAGAAAGCGATGCTAGGCAATCAGCCCACGACAGTACAGGAAGTAGACGTTCTAGGACTGACTCCAGAACGATGAATCAAATACAGGAGTCAGTACTCCGACAAGAAATCACAGTACAAAGGAGCCAGGACACTCTCAATAACATGACAGCCATGATGCAATGACAGGTTAACAGACAGTTCCGGAAGGACCGAGAATCCTCCATGGCCAGAATCCCAAACCCGAATGCTGTAGTCCAGCAGTTAGATCTCCCTTATGGCCCTCCGCCAAGACTAGCATGGCCATACAAGGAAAACCCCCTAGTTGCACAGATGACTGGAGTACCAGACCACAGAGAAATCCAGGCTGGTCCGAGGGAAGGAGCCCTTCCTAATCAAGAACACGAAGCCCCAGCCCGACCAAATGACCTTGTACTAGCCCAGCAGAACCAGCCAGAACCTCAGCCCATTCCACCTCATGTGGCCCCGCATGATCAACCTTTGGCACTTCTGCCTGAACCACCAGCAATATTGCCATATAGACCCAGAAGGATGGACCCTAATCTATTCCCTCCACCAGCAAGAGGAAGAAGAGGCAGAGGGGGGAATAACCTTTTTGCTAATCATGACAGGAATAGGCCGGGGGCGAACGGGAGGAATCACCCAGACATCGAAGAGCAGGAAGGGCGCAGGGAAGAAGCCCCACCCAGACCATACAGAGCGGAGCCTAGGATCGATTACGTCCAGCCAGAACAGGGACAAAATCTTCCCCCCGTCAATGCTTTGAATGACATAGGAGCATTGCAAAGAATGATCAGAGAAATCATGGAGCCCGAGGCTAGGAGAGGGGAAAGGCCTACTTACAGAAAGCCATACCCAGCCTATATTGATCAAGTACCGCTGTCTCCAGGTTTCAAAGTACCAAACTTCACCTTGTTCAACGGGGAGGACCCCCATGCTTCCTCAGTTGAACATATAGGCAGGTTCTCCGTCCAATGCATAGCTATTGAGAACAACCCTCTGTTGAAATTAAGGCTTTTCGGCAATTCTCTCTCTGGACAGGCTTTCACCTGGTACACCAGCCTGCCAGCTAATTCTGTTCAAACTTGGGAGCAGATGGAAAATGTCTTCCATGACTACTATTACAGGATTCAGCCAGAAGTCACCATCAGTGATCTGGCTGACCTCAAGCAAAGTGAAGATGAACCGGCTCAAGATTTCATAACCAGATTCAGAAAGCTCAAAATGAAGTGCCAAATCCCTATGGAAGAAAGACACTTCATCCAGATGGCCCAGGCTGCCCTTAAAATCTCTCTCAGGAAGAGGTTCGACGGAATGTTGTTCGGAGACCTAGCAGAACTGGCTAATAAGGCATCCAAATATGAGGAGTTACTCAAGGAAGAACAGCAAAGGAGAAACTCCTCCAAAGGTACATACTACAAAACCCCTTCTTCTTCAGTTTACTTGATTGAGGTGGAATCACAGGAAGATGCAGAAGAATCAGAAGAGAGAGAGGTTTCAGTGGCAGAAATGGCAAAACTAAAACATCCCATTAGTTGCAAAGCCCTTACAAAGCCACCTAAAGACCAAAAGCCCCCACCATTCACAGGAGGATTCGTTCCCAACAAGCCAACACAAAACAAGGTCTACTCTTTTGATTTAACCAAGGTTGATGCTTTGTTCGATGAAATGCTGCTGCAAAAGGCGATAGAAACGCCCCACAGAATACCCAAGCCGGAAGAACTCAAGGGCAGACAGTACTGCAGGTGGCACAACTCTTGGAACCATTCTACCAATAGTTGTGTTATTTTCAGGGACGTAATACAAGAAGGGATAACGGCAGGAAGGTTGAAACTGGCAGAAAAACCTCCATCGGTCACGACAAATCCTTTCCCTCAGCCACAAGTCAATATGGTCAACTTGAATTGGCCAGAACAGAGGGAAACTGAGCCAATGACAGATGCTGGTTGCAGCAGAGGCAGAAGAATCATAAGGAAAACCAGTCAAATACCAAGAGCGACCATCTCGGCTGGGGTGGTGCTCTATAGCAGGTGCAAATGTGAAACAGAGCTAGAGGTGGTTCTAGACAGACAAAATCAGCCCACACCTAGTGTCTTCGATAGGATTGGAACCTCATCCCGAGACAAAATAAGGCAGAAGAGTTGTCTTAGGCCTACACAATACAGCGAAAGGAGGACGGAGCAACCCAGGAAGGAAATACCAGTCAAGACACCCGGAAATGAAAAGCCCTTGGCAATGATCATAGAGGGTAGATGGTACTTCGTAGGAAAAAGCGGTAGACCAACTCTGGAGCTAACCAGAACTCAGAAAAGAAGAATCCAAAGGCAATACTGCACGTATCTTAAGAGCCAGGATAATACGCAAGTACATCCAGAGACCAATTCTGCCAGGAAAGGAAAAAATCCTGAAACACTTCCCCAGACAGAACAGAAAGCTTGCCAGTCAAGGGAACTGCTAAAAACAGAACCTCCAGCCAGATCTCCTAGCCATCTAGCCTCGTCATCCGGCAGTCATCCCAACACCAAACAGGCACCAGAGAAATCCGGGTCTACCCCGCTACAAGGAGAAGACGACTACACTGAGGAATATGAAGAAGAGCAATTGGACTACGAACCATCTGCAGATGAGCCCCTCGGAGCTATAGAGCAGGGTGACTGGACAGAAGAATACGGGGAAGAACTAATGGAATTTGGTGAAGAATTGGACGCATAAACAGAAGCTTTTGGCACAAAGTTGGAAGACCTGCTACAGGGTGATCTGGGAATTAACATGGTATTCATCCTACCAGGGAAATTCAGGGCCGCCGAGGGACAAGAAAGCACTTTGGAATGAGATGTTTTCTCTCAGGAAAGCTTTGAATGTAGATTGACAGAAGCAAAGGAGCCACCAGAACGGCAAGCAGACAACCCCAGGACAGGTGGAACAACCAATAACCCAGCTACAGAGCAACTTTGTTTCTCCAAACCGACCAGAGAAATGGCAAATCACCTCAGGCCTTTGTTTATAACGGCAAATCTTGGAGGTATTCCTATTTCCAAGATCATGGTAGATGGAGGTGCAGCCATTAATCTATTACCCCACAGAATGCTGACCAAGATGGGCAGAACAGAGAAGGATTTGATTCCAACACGTTTGACCGTCACCAACTTCGCTGGGGGCATCACCAAAATTCATGGCATCTTAGACGTGGATGTCATAGTCGGAAGCAAAGAGTTGAAAATAGCATTCTTTGTGATAGACACTACTTCCACCACCTACAATGCACTACTTGGCAGGGATTGGATTCACCAGAGCCTTTGTATTCCTTCCTCCCTCCACCAGCAGTTAGCACTATGGAATGAAGAAGGCTGCATGGAGATTGTAGAGGCCGATCCACGGCCATTCCTACCCTCTGCCATGTGCTTTGAAGCAAAGTATTATCATGATGACCTCGGTCCTTTCACTTTCCTTGGAGTCAACCAGAACGGCCGCCCTTATGGTGTCACGGCCCAAAGGCTCATTGAAGAAGGTTTAGCCAGTTCTCTAGAGGACTAGAATAGACCTTTTTGCGCTAAACTACCAGAACTCTTATGTTTAGTCCCAATCAACTAGACAAGGATCGAGCTGCAACAATCCGATCCATCACAAAAAGATTGTTGATATACTGGGAAGAAAGGAAGCTTTTCATGCAGAATCCAGCCATCAATATGGCAGAATTCACCCACGAAAGCATAGAGGAACAAGAAGAGGACATTTTACAGAAAGAGGTATTAGATTTTGCACCAGCAGCACTGGATGACTCCCTACCAGAAGTGGAGGATCCTCTACAGGAAATAAACTTAGGGACAGAAGAAGATCCGAGGCCTACTTTCATCAGCACACTTTTGAAGGAACCACTCAAGACTGAACTCATGGCACTTTTGCAGGAGTTCAGAGATTGTTTTGCCTGGCATTACCACGAGATGCCGGGATTAGACAGGCAGTTAGTGGAGCACAAGCTGCCAATCAAAGAGGGCTACCTTCCAGTTAAACAGGCGTGAAGAAGAATGTCTATGGACACAGAACTAAAGGTCAAAGAAGAGATAGAAAGGCTGCTCAAGGCAGGATTCATCAGGCCAGTCATCTATGCCGATTGGTTAGCAAATATTGTACCTGTTCTCAAAAGAAAAACAGGGGCAGTTAGAATCTGTGTGGATTACAGAAATCTGAATGAAGCATCTCCCAAGGAAGAATATCCTATGCCAATGGCAGACATGCTAGTAGACGGAGCTGCTCATAACCAGATGCTATCTTTCATGGACGGTAATGCAGGTTATAACCAGATTATGATGGCAGAACAAGACATCCACAAGACAGCCTTCATGTGCCCAGGACATATATGTGCTTTCGAATATACTGTAATGCTTTTCGGTTTGAGTAGAAATGCGGGGGCCACCTACCAAAGGGCAATGAATTCTATTTTTCATGATATGATAGGACATTCCTTGGAAGTACACATAGATGACGTGGTAATTAAATCCCCCGAGGAAGGAAACCACGTAGCAAGTCTGAGACAGGCATTCCTAACAATGAGGCAGCACAAACTAAAAATGAACCCCAAAAAGTGTGTTTTTGGAGTCCAAGCAGGAAATTTCTTAGGATTCTTAGTTTACCAAAGAGGCATAGAGGTTGACAGAAATAAAGCCAAATCCATCATAGAAGCCCTACCACCTCGGAACAAGAAGGAACTTCAGAGTCTCCTAGGAAAAATCAATTTTCTAAGGAGATTCATATCCAATTCTGCAGGAAAAATCCAACCTTTTTCTTCCCTGTTAAGGCTGAAGTAGGAACAAACATTCAAGTGGGAAGAACAGCACCAACAGGCTTTCCAGGAAATAAAGCATTACCTCTCAAATCCACTAGTTCTGTCCCCACCAAAAAGAGGCAGACCACTCAAGCTCTATGTATCTGCATCAGAAGTATCCATTGGAAGTCTGCTAGTTCAAGATAACAAAGAAGGAAAGGAATAAGCAGTCTACTATCTAAGCAGAACATAAACAGAAGTGGAAAGAAGGTATTCCGCAATAGAAAGGCTTTGCCTGGCCTTGTATTTCACTGCTGTAAAACTCAGACACTACATGCTGCCACACACTATCTACATCATTGCCAAGACAGACTTAATCAAATACATGCTAACGAGACCAATGCTGAGGGGTAGAATTGGGAAATGGACTTTGGCTTTGACAGAATTCACCTTCAGGTATGTCCCCCAGAAAGCTGTCAAAGGGCAAGCTGTGGCAGACTTCCTAGCAGATCACCCAGGAGAGGAAATTGAAAACATGGACTCTTTGGACATAGCAAATGCGGATCTGCTAACTAGAGCTCATATTTGCCTTAACAATCCAATCTATTCGATTCATCTCACACCTTGGAAACTATATTTTGATGGATCAAAGACAGATGAGGCTTCAGGAGCCGGGATTGTTCTGGAAGAACCATTGGGGGTCAGACATTGCTATTCCTTCCAGTTAGATTTCCAATGCACCAACAACAGGGCCGAGTATGAAGCTTTAATTATAGGGCTTCAGATGTTGATAGAATTAGGAATCCAATCCGTGGAGATCTTGGGAGATTCCATCAAAGTTTTCTTCCCTTGGGATGTGTTCCCAAGTAGCTTGTCCTAAAACAGATTGCTGGAGAATACAAGTGTCTAAATCCTTCTCTGGCTGTATACCTAGTAGCAGCTAGAAATCTATTGACAGAATTTAGAGAAGCTACTTGGGAACACATCCCAAGGGAAAAAAACTTTGCAGCCAATGAACTGGCTCAGGTGGCATCAGGCATACAAATGCCCGAAGACTGCGTCTAGAGGATCATCAAGATAGGAAGGAAAAGTCTACCATCTGTTTTGACTAGAGGGATGGAGATAGAAGTCAATTCTGCCTTAATCACTGAAGATGATTGGAGGGAGCCTATCATGACTTACTTACAATATCCCACTCTGCCCTCTAAGAAGATAGTCAGAATCATGGCTACAAACTACCTCATGTGGAATGAAGATTTGGTCTGAAAAAGTAAGGATGAGGTGCTATTAAGGTGCCTCGGGAAGACAGAATATATGAAAGTCATGGGAGAAACCCATGAGGGGATCTGTGGAGCTCACCAAGGGGGAAGAAAGATGTGCTGGTTAATCAGAAAGTATGGCTACTTCTGGCCAACCATGATGAAGGATTGCATCAACTATTCCAAGGGATGTGAAGCCTGTCAAAGGCACGGCCCAATCCAGCAGGCCCCTTCGGTTCCCATGAATCCAGTGGTAAAGCCATGGCCTTTTAGGGGATGGGCAATGGATCTCATTGGCAAAATCTATCCAGCCAGCAGCCAGCAGCACTGTTTTATTATTGTTGCTACAGACTATTTCACCAAGTGGGTAGAGGCCAAGCCAGTAAAAACCACGACATCTCAAGAGATCATCACCTTTATAGAAGAGCAGATCATACAAAGGTTTGGCATTCCAGAATCAATCACAACTGATAGGGGTTCTTCTTTCATATCTAGGGATATGCTAGATATGGCAGAAACATTCAAGTTCAAACTGCTTCAATCTACTCCTTACTATGCTCAAGCTAATGGACAGGCAGAATCAAGTAACAAGGTGATTATCAATATAGAAAGATGCTGGAGAAGAATCCAAAGCAGTGGCATGAGAAGTTATCAAAGACTTTGTGGGCATACAGAACTTCAAAAAGAGAAGCAACTGGCATGACCCCCTATGCTCTAACCTACGGCCATGATGCAATTCTTCCCATGGAGGTAGCAGTCCAGTCTCTTAGAATTGCTCACCAGCACGGTCTCACTGGAGAGGACTACTCTCAAACCATGTTGCTGGAGTTGGAAGAATTGGATGCAAGCAGGATTGACACCCTCAACAAACTCTTAGCAGGAAAACAGGCTGTGTCGAGGGCCTACAACAAAAGAGTCAGAAACAAGAGTTTTGAAGAGGGAGAAATAGTCTGGAAGGCAATTCTACCCCTCAGAACACACATAGCTGGATATGGGAAATGGTCACCCACATGGGAAGACCCTTTCATAATTAACCAGATCCTCAGAATGGGGGCATACAGGTTGCAAGACTGAGATGGAGTTATTCATACTGCCCCAATCAATGGCAAATGGTTAAAGAAATTCTATCCAACCATGTGGGATTCACAGGCTGTACAGACAGACCCTGGGATAAAAAAGGAACAAGACTGACCCCGTTTTCTTTTTTGTTTGTTTGGATCCATTTTTGCTTTAAAGTTGTTTTGTTTTTACTTTCAATACTGTGTCCGGTTATTGCATCAAGAGTAAATGAAAAGTAGTAAAATGCTATTTAAGGGCGACAAATAAATAAGCTCATATAAAAATAGCCACCCTCGCTGCAAAATTGTTCAAACAATAAAGAAGCTAAAAGTAGAAAAGACTAAAACCCTAGTTTCCTAAGGGTTTCCTGCAGGTTCGCCTTCTTGACAGAGAGCTCTTTCTGGAGCAGCACCCCCTGATGAAGTGAAGCCTCTGCAATTTCCAAGGCTGGCCTGGAAGCTGCAACCATGCTTTGCACAAGGAAGGTAGCCTTGGTCTTAGAACTCAGTCCAGCCCCGAGCCTGCTCTGCACCTCCCTGCACTCCGCCAGTTGTTTTTGGAGCTCTTCAATTTGCTTCTCCAGCTTGTTTGCGGTAGCCCTGGCTTCCTTGTATCCTGCAACCATCTGGTCCAGTTCTGCTTTCTGCTTTGCAAAATCAGCCAAGTTGGCTTCGTGAGTGGCCTTGCAAAACTCAGAAGTCTTGAAGGTGGGCCTGAGATCCTCATAACGATCATACAAGATGAGCACATCTCTGGCCAAGCTTAGGCCCATCTCAAGAATAGGCTTCGGAGCCATGTTCTGTCTGTGTAGCAGGTCCAAGTCCTTCATCAGCTGATCAAAGGCTTCCTTATCTTGGTCAAGCTCCAGCTCAGTGGACTGCCAGATTTTCAACCTCTCCATGGCCTCCTCCACTGCCCTAGATTTTGCCCTGCCTGGAGGAGAGCTGAGTTTCTCCAACCTATCCAATTGAGCATCCAGATCCATGGCCTCAAACTCCTCCAGTTCTGGATCAGCAAAGGAAGCCGTGGTAAATGATCCTGGAAAGGAATGAATAGGCATCTGCAGAAGAAAGCATAAGTTAAGACCAGACAGAAAATGGAAAACAAGGGGCCTAAAAATTATAGAAGCTTACAGCAATAATAGTGGGCTTTAGGGGGCTGGTCACCACTGCCAGGGCGCCAACAGCTTTAGGCACTTCTACCTGAAAAGGCTACAACAGTTAAAAAAGGGAGAACAAAGCAGAATCGCAGGAAAATATGGACAGGTAAGGAGGAAAATTACCACGGCCACAGGAACAGCGGCAGCTGTCCCCACCACAGCCTCCGGGACTACAACAGTTAGTTCTGCCTGATCCACAGGCTCTGATGCAGACCGCTCCGCCTGATCCTCAACAGCTGGAGCAGCAGTAGAGTGCTCTGCCTCGGCATTCTCAAATAGGGCCAGTTCTGAGCTAGTCAGCTCAGCCCTTGGACCCCCTTGTTGCCTCTGCGCTAAGGCAATGCTCTCTGCAATCACCTCAGCAGGGATCTCCTCCTACAGAACAGGGGTTAGAACAGAAGGAATGGGGCGAAAGGGGAACTGATACAAATCACAGAAATAAACCTCACCTCTCCTTCCACCATTGTTGTTTTTTCCTGAGGCATTCCTTCCAACTCTTCCAGCTCTTTTTCCTGCTCCACCTCCTCAAAAGCCTCTCGCAGCTCTTCATCCGTCCCAGAAGTAGTGGTAGGGACTGCCGCGGTTTCTTCTATGGCAACATACTCCACTTCACTCCTCTTTTTAAGTTTTTTCAACTTAGTAGGAGTAGGGGAAGGACTTTCAGCTGGACAGAACAAAAAGCAAAGATTAGGAAAAAGAAGGCAAGCCAGAATAAGTGTGAAAGGAATAGCTGGAACATCACGAGCTTACCTGAAATGCCAGGCCGCGTGGTATTGTCCGGAGGAGAGACAGGTCCTTTTCTTTTTCTTCTGACAGAAAGAGCGGCCTCGGTAGGGGTTTGTTCCACCTGGACTTCATCTTCTTCATCTGCAGAAGGAAGCTCCAAGTCCCCGGCGGCAATAACAGAAGAAACTGCACCAAGAAGTTAGAAATTAGAAACCAATTCAGCAGGAAAAGACAGAAGAAACAAATGAAAAAGAAACTTACCGATCACTTCTCCAGCCTGAACAGACTGCCCACCTACGTTGGTTGACAGAGAAGGATCTGATATAGGCAGAACAGACATTAGAAATCGGTCATCAAGACAGAACAAATCCCAGACAGAATCAGAAATCTACCTTTTATGATTTGTGCATTGATGTCTTTGATGGTCTGGACCATGGCGTTTTGGCGCCCCCATTCGCAAAAATAAGCCAGTTTTCCCAACCATCAAAAAGCACCTTGAGGGCAGTAACAGAAGCAGGCAGACCTTGGAATCTGGCTTTCCACCAAGCGTCAAAATCAGCGGAACTGCAGGAATTCAGCTCCCACAAGGGATAGAGGGCATCCGTGCTGTTGTTGATTTTGTTCACTGCACACTGGGCATCCTTGTGCACCTCCAGATCATCTGCATCCCTCCAAGAGGAGGCCCGATTGCAACTCCGATATGATTTCAGCGGAATGAGCTGAGGACAGCCAAGCTACCTTGCACAGAAGTTGGGCTGATAGACTTCTGCCCCCAGATGATAATTTGGGGGTTTGCCCCCACCATGGGGTAGATCTCTGGGCAGAGTGATGCTCAGAAATTTCCTCCTGAAGTTTGTTCTGGCAGCCTCGTCTTCTGGCTCCTTTTCAAACAACCGAAATCCAGTCTGAAACCAGGGATAGGTCCTTCTGATCACCACTTGCCACTGAATTGCCGACCTTTTTGTACAATGCCTGAAGAGCATCAAGTACTCCTCAATAGAACGTTTGGGCACTTCTGCCGATATCAGAGGAAAGGCCAGGACTTAGTCTTCAGGCAGAACTATGTCTGGGAACCTTAACTCTGGAAAATAGACCTGCAGCCAGATCTGGATCATCCAGAATGCGCCAGGGGCCGACAGGTTCAGTGGATTCTCCAGGGTGGCAATGTGCAGATTCTTGAAAAGGTGAGCCAGAACTGTAGGCCCAAGCCCCACATCAGTGTGATTGTGAAGCGCTTCTGCCAGATGTCTGTACTCCAGCAGAACTGCAGAAGACCGATTGGGGAAAACGAACCGGTTCAGCCAATACAGAAGGAACAACATGTGTTGTTGATCCTTGTCCTTCTCAGCACTAAATTTTTTCAGATAATTGGAGAAAGAGCAGTTCTGGTTGATCGTGGCTGAAGAGATAGTGAAAGGAGTGGCCACTTTCTCTTGGTTTTTTCTCCTGTGATAATCTCCAACAGCATCAACAGGCCTACCATGGGGCCTGAACCCAAAGATCTGGGCCATATCCAGCAGGGTTGGCACCATAGGACCCACACGGAAATCAAATGTGTTGCTGGCAGAATTCCAGAAGCACAAAGCAGCGGCAAGCAGGTTCTCATCTCTGTTAATTGACTGCTTGGACATGAGAATGGCATCATAAATCCTGGCTCTCCTCCAGTGACCCACATATCTCGGGAGAAGTCTGTCAATCCAGTCTGCCCATTTGACCGGACTGTTCCTCACCTCGCTGGACGAGAAAGACCGGCTCAAATTCTTGCTAACCCAAGAATAAGAAGCCAGGGCAGAAGTACTCTCAAAGCACAAATGAGCCTCGGCATCCTTTTTCAGCAATTCTGCCATCTCGGCCGGAACAGGACCAAACCAGTGAGGCCCTAACACCAGGGTGTTCTCGAATAAATGAAGGACATTCTCATCCAAGTTCTCTTGGGCAAAGGGATGAAGCTTGCTCCTGACTTCTATCGCATGAGCATCAATCCCGGTCCCAGTGATGTAATCGGGAGGAACTAGAGCTGAAGAAGACTGAGCACGAGACTTTGGGGAAGACATTTCTGATTCGAGGGAAGAAGCAGAGAGAGAGAGTGTGAAGGAAAAGGAAACAATGGAAATCCCGAAGAAAGCTCGGAAGAACGGAGTCGGAAGGGCTAGGTTTTCAGAAGCGTTGAATTTGAATTTCTTTTAAAGAGAAGCTCAAAAACGTGGGAAGAAGAAGATGGGACGGCACCTGATAATTATTAGCTAGTAACTAGCTAATAAACTAGCCGTTCTTCCACGAACTCTAGTTCGCGGTAGGCGGACGTGGCAAGCGTGGGCTAAAAAAAGGGAAAAGACTAGCGCGCAAATTAATGGCAAAAACATTAAGTCTGAAACCGTTCCAAAACGATTCAGACTTAGGGGGCATTGTTTGGGCCTAAATCTAGCACGCCAAATTTCAAAAGACAGGCCCATGGTAAAATTACCTGCCCAGCCCAAAAAGCTTGAGGATAACAAAAATTAGGATCCAGACAGATTGGGCTTCACACCAGCCCCCAGCCCAAGAAAGACCAAACGTGGAAACTGTCATTTGGGCTTCAAGGATCAGCCCATAATTTTTTGGGTTCAAACCCAAGGGATTAAAAACATACCCACGTGACTACCTCAGCTTTGAAAAGTCAGCAATTCCAACTAAAATAAAAATATGAGAGGGACATCTCTGAAGCACTGCTAACAGAAGATCAAAACCCATCTATGTTCGGAGATTTTGCTCCAGAGCAATACACCATCTTCCGAGGAATTCACGGATCACACTTTCTAAAGTTAGAACAGGAAACAGAGAGTTGTTCAGAAAATACAAAAAGAAAACCAACCGCCATAAAATTTAGCCCACACAGACAGTGGCGTTGGTTGAAATAAAAAGCTGCCACCCAGGAAACTAGGGAAGGGACTGCTTTAGGAGGTGACTACTGAGAGCCTATCTGCCATGATTGATAAAAATCCCTTTTACTTTACATTATAGGAGATCTTTTTACCGCCCATTAATAAAAAGCACATCCCCAAGAGGGTCTCTTATAAAAGCGGAAATAGGCAAGGAAGAGAAGGACACTCAATTCATCAATCAATCAAAAAAACACAACCAAAATCTCACTTGGATTCCAAGAGAAACCAGCTTTAGATCATAATTCCAAAGTTCAGACTTAGAAAATAAGTCTTCTAAAACGAGATCTCTCTCGTTACAAATTTGGTTCAGCAAAAGCCAAGAATAGCCACTTCTGCCCCTTCAAACTGAAGAAGCTGTAATTCTACCCACTCAAAAGCCTCACGAAGCGTGAAGCAAACATAAAGCTCTGCCAAAATCGAACTTTAGTATCGATTTATAGCTCAGCCTAGCATCTGAAATCACGAAGCAGTACAGACCGACCCAGGCGCGTCCAGTCCAGCCCAAACCAGAGCCTTCCATCCAAGCAGAAGGGAGTTCCGGCCATCTTTTAACCTTCTTAGCGTTGATATGCATATTTATTGTTTTGTAAAAAGCAGTTCTGCCTAAAACAGACCAACTTCTATCGAATATTTCTGACCAGAACAGTCATTTGATACTGAGATAAATTATGAAAGTCCTCACCAGTCTGAGGCAAGAAAAGAACTTACTTGGGAGATATTCCTCACTCAAATTCACAATCGTTTGTTTTAGAAGTCAGTAACTTGGGGCGCAAGTTATCCACTCTAAAAAGAAGTCTGCTAGGATTTACATTGCTAGCAGTGGCACGCTCACACACCAAAGAAAGCTGACTTATCGACCAACAAATGGTCTCCAAGCCAGTGGGGAACTTCGCCCCTCCATCTCAGGAGTAAACACAAAACGGGTGAACACACACTCCATTTTACAATTCTTGCAATTTAACCCTGAATTCGCCATCATCATACCAACATTGGCACATGCTTTCAAAGAGCTTTAACATATATATATATATATATATATATTAACTAACATGTGATATAAAAATGATTCTCTGATGAAATATTAAAGACCTACATACAAACTAATGTAACTCATGCTTATGCCCAATAATAAATTTGACAAATACAGTATATCACTTACCTCGTGAGTCATTTTCAACTTCAAAATTTCTACAAATATGGCAATGTTGCCCTTTTAGATCTGGACGTCAATCCCAAACACTTTTCGTCTTCCTCAACCCTTGTTTCGACCGTGCTCAATGATTTCAAAACCAAGAGAACAACACAACGGTCGCTGTCACCAGTTTCCAACTCAAGACGTTGCTCAAGGATTGATGAATGTTCTGACTAGAAAGACCGAACCACAAAGATGATAATATAAAATACACGAACACTTTCTTTCGCATGAATGAGAAACCCAAAAAAATGAGGGTTATACTTCTATGTTCTTCCTGTAATCGAATAAGGAATAACAGGGGCGCTCTCTCTTCAGTGTTATTGGTCTTCCTCAATCAAAGCTGATAAAAAATTGGCCACTTAATTGAACAAACCGAGCAGCTGGATTGGAGGAGACGTCTGTTTTTGACTCGACATTTTGGAGGGAGGAGAGAGAAGAATGCCTCGTTCTAATATAACACTTACACTTACAATTGCTTTTCATGCAGTCGTTAGATTAGATCCAACAGTGTTCTCATGTAATGTTCTCACATAAGCGTTCTCACTTGATCCAAACCGAAAATGAAAAATAGAGTAAAGTGACGGGCTGCTGTTACATGAAGAGTTGTTCCAAAAAGAAAATTTGGGCTGTGAGACCATATGGATGATTTGATGATATTGACCGAAGGAACTTGGGCTTGGACCTTTTTGTTGGGGTTTTCCTTTCCTTTTGCTTTGTTAACTTAACTGACTGGCTTGTCGATCTCTGTTCACCGCTTGTCCTTTAGCCTATGGCCAATACGAGCCTTGTTTCAATCAAAAGTAGATTTGACCACTTCCCTCCTCAAATCAGAGCGATGGCCATTGGTACAATACAACACTAAAATTTGGAAGAATTGTCATTTCTTTATAAAAATTATTGTATTTTTGTCCAAAATGGTAAGCCATTGCCGTGAACGCCTCCTATCTACCTCACTTGATGACTGGTGAGTCAGTGACAAGTGACCTACCTACCCCTCTTGGCTCTTCCATTGCAACTTCCTTTGCCCATTTTCTTATTCTTCACATCTTCTCCCTCTCTATTCTCAACTTTTAGTCCTCTCTCTCCTTCTCTCTCTAGCTGAGACCAGAGGTAGGAGGCAATGAGACCTACCAGAGTACTGGCGGCTCTGTTCCTTGTGCTAGCTCTGTACTGTGGGCTAGACCCTTTCAAGCACAGTGCGATTGTGGACTTCCCGGACTTCGAAGCCTATAAGGTGGACATGCCCTCTTGGTCCTCGGTTCCTACAGAGAGAGACCCCGAGAATCTTCTGCAGAAATCGGAGATTAAGTTTCTGAACCAAGTGCAAGGCCCTGAGAGCGTCGCCTTTGACCCACTTGGCCGTGGACCTTACGCGGGTGTTGCTGATGGCAGAGTCTTGTTCTGGAACGGCCAGTCTTGGACTGATTTTGCCTATACTTCGCCTCATAGGTGAGTTTTCACAAATCGGGTTCTGCGTTTTACTCAGTTTTTCATTTTTTATGGTGGGTTTTACTCAGTTTTTAAGTTTTAATTGTGGGTTTTACTAAAAAAGAAAAGCACATTTGTTAGTTTAATGTAAGCAAAATTCTGTTGATTGTTCTCAAGAACGCAACTCCTTTTATTATGATAATTGGTCATTTGGAAATTATGTTTCTCCGCTCTTCTGACTACCAATTTTTAATCTCGGTTTCGATTGAAGCTTCAAAATTTAGTTACTTTCATGGATGCCATCTATTAAGTTTCTGACATTTATACTTCTTGGTGAATTCGTTTACATGAGAAATTCGTTATTGTAGCCAGACCACTTATTGAAACAAGTTGTTTGATCATGGAAAAGGAACTTATCAGTGTAGGGATGAGGAGTCATTTAGTAATGTCCTCATTGGATTTTAGTTGCTTCTTGCATCTTCTATTTTGAGAAATAGTAACTAAATCTGATGCAGCTGTGTTTTTGGTTATTTACTTTTCAAATATTACTGTTTGAAATGATATATTTCTTTTTTTATGTCTTGTTTTGGATACAGGTCAGATATATGTAGTCCAAAACCATCACCTCTGAGTTACTTGAAGAATGAGCACATCTGTGGAAGACCTTTGGGGCTTCGCTTTGACAAGAAAACTGGTGATTTATACATTGCAGATGCATATTTTGGGCTGTTGAAGGTGGGGCCGGAAGGTGGTTTGGCAACTCCACTAACAACTGAGGCAGAAGGGGTGCCATTAAGATTTACTAATGATCTAGACATTGATGAAGAAGGGAATGTTTATTTTACAGATAGTAGCACCACATACCAGAGGAGGTAGGTTATGGTTTTCTTGAAATTCTCTCTGCAATAGCATTTCTGCCAGTAGGTTATGCCTTTTCCGTTTGAATGTTGGGAACATGTGGTTTGAGATTGGCATTCTTATTGATGTGAGTGGGCCGTAAACTGTTGTTCACCATTTCTGAAGATGTCTGCTTAATTTGTTATTATATTTCACTGACCAGTAATAGCGGATTTTCCAGTTACTCTAGGGCATTGTAGAATTGTGGAAGTCCACCATAAATTTGTTGCATTGCAACAGCTGTTATGATGAAAGGCATTGCAATCCCATTTGAACTTTAAAGCATAATGCCTAATGAAGTTCTCCCTTAGTTCGTTGCAACTTTTTACATTCATAGAATGTTGACTTGACATCAATGGCCCATTCACTGAAAATTAGGGTGCTCAATTGTTTGTGTATATATTCTTACTAGTCCTGTTCCCATTTTGTATTTGTTGATATACCTGAATTGTTTGTCTTTTCTGTGCTTATGGACTTTGTATAAGTCATATATTTGGATAGAGTGGGAATTCCTTTGTTTTGAATTTCACACTTAACTCATGCAACTGATTTGATTGAGTGACTTTGACCATCTGCTTTCTATGTCAATCTGGTATTAGCAGCAGATGCTGCAGTGAGTTGTCAGTCAATGATATGCTTATGATCAAATAAATTATTGATAGTAAATAATACTGATGTAGAGTAAAGAAATAAGCCAGAGATCAATGAGAGATTGGAGTGAAAAAGCTAGGCAAAGTCAAGTCTCTTTACAAAAAAGGCCTATAGGTGGCTTGATAATGAAATCCTACTGGGGTAAGGAAATAAACATATTATAGTAACAATAAAATCCCTAAAATGCTAATAATACAAACTAAACAGAATAAGTCTAATTTCCATCTGTGTGCCCCAGCCAAATTACTTGATTCGTTCCCGGTTAGATACTTTAGAAGATAGTAGTTGAAGAATTGTTGAATGTCCTAATTTATGAGTCTTAAGCTTCTTTAGGTGATGGAATACAAAATGAATATTATATTTTTCCATGTATCTTTCTCTCTCTCTATCTCCCTCCATATATATTATATTATAATATATTTCACATTAGAACTAACATCTGTGGAATAATGACATTGTGGATCAATTGAGAATCTATGAATATCATGACTACTGCACTAATTCTCAATATGTGCGTTTCTTTTAAATCATTTCCCATCTTTTTTGAATTAATTGGTTGTTCCCTGTCAAGTCGGTTTGTACAGCATCTTATCCAAACAATCTGAACCTCTATGTGTTGTTACCATTGCCAATGCGATTTCTGAGGATTTCATTTTTCCTATTTAAGGTTTTTTCTTTTGAATTTACAAATCTCTTGATGAATCCTTCATTCATTGTTTGCTTATTGCTGAATCTTGTTTTTCGCAAAAGATTCCTTACATTTTTCATATCATCAGTTAATTACTTTCAAACCCTGAGTAATGTACAAAGCCAAAGATGAATCAATTAAATGACTCATTAGTGTAGATGAAATGTCGTGCATAGGGCCCTTTTCTTTTGAGCAGCCCCTGACAAATCTTCAGTCCTGTTCTTACCATATTGTGGGAGTCTATTTGTTTCTTCTATTTTTTTGTTGCCACATTGCTCATCCAAAATATGTGTCTTTTTCCATTTTGCCTTTGTACTTACAATTTTAACGTAAGAGAATCACTTTGCTTGATTCTAACAGAGTGATTTCATTCAGGAACTTCATGCAGTTGGTTTTCTCTGCAGAGGATACTGGGAGGGTCCTAAAATACAACCCAACCACAAAGGAGACCACTGTTCTTGAGAAGAATCTCCAATTCCCAAATGGTTTGTCTCTAAGCAAGGATGGTTCCTTCTTTGTTTTTTGCGAAGGATCCATAGGCAGGTGAGTTTGTATCTTCTTTCGAACACATTCAACTTACCATGTTATGATCACTGTGTGTCAATTCTACCCTGCGTTTAGGTCTGGGCCATACTTGAGTAGGTAGGATATACACGATGAGTCATGGACCCTTGTTCTTTTCCATGATATGATGGATGTTGTCTTACACACACTGCAATATATTTGATTGCCAGGGAACCAAATTTGGGGATGAAAACTTTCTCCTGGATCCTATGAATCTTCTTTGCAGTTTTTGGGTAATTTTGAGGCTAGGATACCATTGATCTCGAATGATTAAGCTGTTAAGAAATTGGCCCCAAAAATTAATAACAAGTACAGTTCGACTGCACCTAACACTGTTGTCATAATGTACGGCCATACCATGGCTTAACTGGATTGGGCCTGAAATGAATATAACAGAAATGATTGGAAATAGGCAGGTACAAAAGTTCAAACTTATGACTTGAACCAAGCTTTGATACTCTGTCAACTTACTCATATTTGAGAGGTGCTCAATAATTCATATCAAGCAGAACTCAATGTATTAATGATTACTTTCATGTAAAATCTCATATGCCATCTTCACGTAAGTGTCTTAGAAAGCCGGTAACTACTGGTTCCTGGAGAATCGATATAAATTTCACTTCAAAAGCTGCAGGAGGTGTTTACAAGAAATTAAGTGCAAAGCACCGTACTTTACACTGCTTATTTTCCATTTAGGGAAGGGTAATAAGAATTAAGAACTGGGATTTCTTCTGGGTCAGAAAAGTATGACGGAAGCTTTTTCTGTATGATTACAAAATGAACAAGCATCCAGAGTAAATTGGTCTGATATAATTAATTGTGGATAAGATACCTCAGAATATTACGTGTACTGTTTGCAGCTATCTTAAGCTAAAAATATATTTGTCAATCATTTTGTACTTAATGATAAATCCCATTTCATTATTGATGTAGATTACGCAAGTATTGGTTGAAAGGTGAAAAGGCAGGAACTTCAGAAGTATTTGCCGTGCTGCCTGGATTTCCTGACAACGTCAGAACTAATGAAAATGGTGACTTTTGGGTAGCAGTCCATTGTCGCCGGAATATGTACACTCATCTCTGTGCTTTATTCCCTCAAATAAGGAAATTCCTACTCAAGCTTCCAATTTCAGCAAAGATTCAGTTCCTGATTCACATTGGGGGCCGACCCCATGCAGTCGTTGTGAAGTACAGCCCAGAGGGCAAGATTTTGCAGATATTGGAAGATAGTCAGGGTAAGGTTGTTAAAGCTGTCAGTGAAGTGGAAGAAAAGGATGGAAAATTATGGATGGGGAGTGTTCTGATGCCCTTCATTGCAGTCTACAACTTAGCTTGAGGTAAAAGAGTCAGTTTACCTAGTACTATTAGAATGTTAGAGGTTTCTTCAACCTCTCATTCCCTCCCTCTTTTCTTCTCTATAATTTTCCTACTTTAAAAATGTTGAGGGCTGGGGTTGTCGCTTCGTGCATCTCCGTTGTAGGTGTTTCCAAAATGTGTGCTTTAACTTTGTAATGACCTCGTTTTTAATTATACAGGGGTTAATTTGCTTCGTCATCTATTGTTTCTACATCTGCACTTCACCAAGTAATTTATTATTATGTATTGGTTAAATACTGGATATAATTCAATCAGAGCACTGCTTTGATTACAGGTAATATTTCTCGAATCAGAAAAGGATATAACAAACAGTTACTACAAATTACAAGTAGGTAATGGCAGAGATATTATAACCATGAGAAATTATAATTTATGAACATGCTTGCTTTAGGCAGCATTGGCACCTATATGTATGAAAAATACGAATTTCATTTTAAAAAATCTGAACAAGGAGCTGAGCCACCAAGAAATCTCACTCGTCGTTAAAAGATGAAAACCAAACGAAAATTTCTAATGTTTTCTTAAGCTGCACATAAGGGTGCCCCTTTTTGCCACCACTATTCCTTAAAGCAAATCTTGAAGTAGCTCATCCATTTTTGCAAGAAAAGCTTAACCAAATATCTTTCTCTCATGCAGAGCCTCTTAAACACAGAATACAGCAAGACTCAAAGTGATGATTGGATTGGATTCTATAATATCTTAAGCATAACTCCATCAAATATCTCTCTCATGCAGAGCCTCTTAAGTATGAAACTAATTAGATTGGATTGTACTTGACAAAAAAAAAAAAAAAAAAAAAAAGATTGGATTGTATTCCCAAAAGCAAATACATCATCCGATCCAATTATGTCGGTTTTTGAAATTAGGAATCCAATTCAATCCGCTAAATCACCAAAACTGATTAAAATTGTATTGGATTGAATTGGATCAATTGGTTTGGGCGGAATGGATTGAATTGGATTGGATTCTCATAAGTAAATCCGTCATCTGTCGGTTTTAGAAATTAGAGATCCTATCCAATCCACCAAATCATTGAAACCGATTAAAATTGTATTGAATTGAATTGGATTGATCGTTTTGGGCGGATTAAAGTGAATCGTGCACATCCCTAAGAAATACCATTACAACAATAGCTAGTCAACATTGATAAACCAGATATAAGGAAGATTGAAGGAGAAAGAGGGGAGGGGGAGGGGGTGTGGCTAGGTTTTATTTGTAGGGAAAGAAAGGGGTTTTTTTTTTTTTTTTTTGGTCGAAATCAATTCATTTAAAGCCAAAAAGGGCAAACAGAACAACAACAGGAGAAAACACCAAAAGCAAATAAACAATAACAGGGGAGGGCAAGGCAAGGCATCCATATTCAAAACACGAACCAGAGACGGTGGTGGTCTTTCCAGCTCCGCCGCTCTAATACCTATCGCAGCCGCATTATGGGCGGCGTGATTCACTTGACGAGGAACCCATCTCCAATCAACAGAAGAAAATGACTCACTCATACGCCTGATTTCATCCAGATTCTGTTACCATCCTTGCCATTAACCCCATCCAAAAGAACTTTAGAATCTGATTCCAAAACAATTCGTTTATTCGCCATAGATAAAGCATGAGAAGCTGCCAAAGCCTCGGCCACAAGCGCAGAAGCACAAGAACTGGATTTAGCAGCTCCCCGCAGAATCTACCCTCAGCATTACGAATGACAACTCCCAGCCAGACCAACCTTCATCGTATCCTTCCGCCAAGCGCCATCAAAATTATAATTAACAACACCCGTCACCGGGCGACACCAAGTAGGAGAGCTAAGAGGAGGCATGGTCTCCTCACTCAAAGCAGAAGGAGGGGGACCTTGCTGCTCTAAACTCCGTGGCAGCAGTAACAGCCAGCAAAATTAAATACCACCACCCTGCAACGGGATTTCCATATCTCCCACGCAATAAAAGAAACCAAAGGAACATACGTATCTTGGGAAGTGTACCGATCAGTCCAAATGTTGGTATTAGAACCATTGAGAACTTGTACCTGAGCATTTTTCATCAGCATGTCGCGCCCTTCAACGAGACTAGCCCATAGCCACACGAGGGTCGAGACCTATTAGCAGCATTCTGGATTGGAAGAGAAAGGGTTGACATCAAAATGAGATAGCATTAAAAACAACAATAGTATTAACCACTTGAGAGAGAGAGAGAGAGAGAGAGTCACGGGAAGGCTAATTAAATAGTTAATAATATCTTTTTTATTGTTTATATTACTAAATATATTGTTGGTCAATACTTAAAATTATAAGAATTTTTTTTATTGTATAATATATCATAAGTATTACTTAAGACATGAGTCTACAATTAGAAGCTTTTTTATGAGTAGCAGACATGGGCTTAGCCAAGTTGGTTAGAGTGGATGTGCTCCTCACTTTATAATGAGTTCGAATCCTAAAGGCATTTTAGTCGAGAGCAGGTACTACAATGGTAGCCTCCCCTTTCCCCTGTGCTTGACACCTAGGTTCGAAATCTTAAGGGGTTTCTTTCCTCCCCATGTAACTCAAAATAATAATAAAAAAAAAGGCATTTTAATAATCAAAATAGTTTTCATTCCAATTTTTGACAATTTAGTAAATAGTTTAATGAGAATCAATTTTACTTTCATTCTGATTCCAAACAGTTAATAAACACTTCAATGAGAATGTTTTGTAGTGACTCAATTCATCTTCACTCCTATTCATGCTCACTCCCATTCATGTTCACTTTGATTACGAATTAATAAATCTACCATAAGTTCCTTCAACCTCTAAAGACACTCGACACGTTCAACAAACATTTAACCAAGCTATGACACGATCATTTTCACTAGAAACAACATAAAGAGCCAAAGATTTCGAAAAATCAAGGTACATGATTTACACCCCTAGAATTCATACTAAAGAAATATTTAAATCTCAGGTATTATGCTCTTTGTGTAACACCATAATGTTTTAAGAAGGGATAATTATCGAACTATCACCTGAACTTATACCTCAGTTTCAATTTGTCACCTTAAAGAAAAAATTAAGAGAAATGCCACATTAATTTTTCAAAATCCATGATTTGTCATCTGACTTTAACACCATCTAATTTTCCATCCATTTTAAGGGTACTTTAGTCTTTCCATTTTCAAAAAAAAAAGAAAACAAGAAAAAGGCTTAAATGTTAAAATGGTCCTTGTGTTTTATCTCATAGGCCAATTTAGTTTCTGTGTTATCAATTTGGGCAATTTGGTCCTTGTGTTTGTATATGTTAGTCAATGTGGTCCATTCCCTTCAAAATATAAAATATAAAATATTTAAAATTAATTAAAATAAAAACTGTAATTGATTATAAAATTTTAAATTCAATCTGAAAATGAAATATTTTTTTTTTTAAATTTCACCTTCCCCAATTTCGAGCACACACCTCAACCACCTCCCAAATCCAGCCACTCTCACCACCACCACTCCAACCCCAAACCATAGCCACCCTCACCACCATTCCAACCCCACCTAACCACAACAACTCTCTCTCTCTCTCTCTCTCTCTCTCTCTCTCTCTCTCTCTCTCTCTCTCTCTCTCTTGGCTTCCTCTCTGACAAATCACGAAGATCTTCATAGCCGGTCACCGTAACCTTGATGGCTCTACCGCCAATTGATCATCCTCGCTGCAGCAAAAGTCAACAATATTCAGGCCAATGGATCGAAGAGGAGAGAGAGATGAAGAGTAGAGTATGAGAAAATCTTAAACATAAGAGAGAAGAAAAATTGCAGCAAGAAAAGAGTAGGCATCAATTCAACTAAGAACCCTTTTTTTTTCCTACAGGAATCGAGACCATTTGAGGTTGAGGTTGTGTGGCTTTTAATCATTTTAGCATTATTATTATTTGAGTTTAAATCTTTATAATTAATTACAGATTAAATATTTTTATTTATTTATAGGTTTTAACATAATTTTGATAGAAAGGATCAAATTTGTTAACATATACAAATACAGGGACTAAATTGGCCAAATTAATAACACAGGGACTAAATTGGTCGATAAGGTAGAACACAAGGACCATTTCGACATTTAAGCCAAAGAAAAAAGAGACATTTCTCTCTCTTTCTCCCCTACCCCGCCCCCAAAACACATTGCACAGAAACACACCCTCCTAAGATATAAGTTCAAAAATATGTCTACAAAAATCCCTTTTAATAAGTAAGGTTTCTTCATTAATTGCACGTCATTTCCATCAGGTAGTGAAAATTTGCTCCCATTTCCATCAAGTCTACTTAACACGTGAGGGAAAATTCCCTATCAGTCTAAACTCAACTTCTGGTTTTCTCGATGTTCTAATCCAACATATCATAATCTAATAAATCAAAGAGATTACTATGTTCATAATCAATGAAAAATAAAGAAAACAAAAATAAATAAAATTACCAACGTGGCGATATCCCATTGGTTGCTGGACCAAACCACACCAAAACGTTGTCGTATAGGAGTACACCCTCCCGCACTCGTCGTCTCATCGTTGAACAACATTTTATATAAAATGAAATGAGAAAGGAGAGTGAAATCTGGAACGAGCAAATAAGAGTAACAGCGACACTCTGATTTTAGATTAAAGAAGAAGAAGAAGAAGAAGAAGGCGGCAATAGGATATGGCCGATTCTTCGTCACCACAGTCTTTCTTCAAAAAGCATTGGGACGGTTACAAGGATTTCTGGTGCGAGAGGTTCTCCTTCCTCAGCAACTACTCCAAGTTCGTCAAGCGCGATAAGCCTCTTCCACCTTGGTCTGAGTCTGATGTCGAAGCTTTCATTGCTTTTGACCCTGTTCATGGCCCCGCTGTAATTTCTAAACCTTCTCTTCTTTTGTTCCCTTCATTTTACTCTGCCTCTATCTGCGCGTAAATGTTTATGTTTGTAATGGGTTTTTGGGTTTCTTTGATTTTGTTGTTTTTTGACCTTCGTGGATCTGGTATTCGTATTTTTGTTTGTGTTGGATTGATCTTTGTTCCTTTTTTTTTTTTTTTTTTAATGTTATTCATCTGGGTATTTTTTTCCATTTGATTTCATTTTGAGCTGTGCGTTTTTCAGTCATTGATGTTTAAGTGTCCATTTCTGTTGTAGGATGATATCCCAGGTATGTCTTATTTTTGGATATGAGGTTTGGTTTTTCTTTTTGGAGATGAATAATTTTGATTTTGAGTTGATAATATTCATCTGGGCAGGCTTTGTTTGTTTGTTTGTTTTTTTTCCCATTTTATTTATGTTTGCATTTCCCTTGGATTTCTTTGTTGTTTGTTGTTAATTTTAAGTTGTTTCTCTCTTATCCGTCACATTTTGGCTTATAATTGAAAAATAAATGTTTAGCTTGATACCTCTGTACTTGACTATAAAATCCTTTTACTAGTCATCATCTTTGGTTCTTCTTAACTGCAGTGGACCTTCGTTACTAAAGTGGTAATTGTTATGGTGAAACTATTGCTCGTTTTATGTGTTTGTTACCAGTTCTGAGTAAGGTTGGAATTTTGATATACGGATGGTAGGTTAGTGGGG